>NC_084984.1:17610846-17845761 GCF_963691925.1 Scomber scombrus
AGTGGATTGCAATGAAAGTTTGCACAGACAATGATTGTTTTTATTGAAGTGTTACTATTGGCCGGATGTTTTTGAAGTTTTGTACAGACAATCATGGATTCTCAAACTTTTCCCATACCCTGCACAGATATCCATGTCCCCCTCAGGATGGACTGAAATTGTAGTAATCGCCCACCATTTACTTTATTGCTACCATCAAGTCAACATTTCTATTTTCCCAATACTTTTGTCCTTTCAATCTGTCAAATACTTAAACTACTAACAAGATGTAATTTGTTAAGAGCTAATTAGTAAATGTTAGAATGCAAATACACTAAACTAAGATGGTGACATTGGTAAACCATCTCCTACCATAGAATGCCACTCATATTTCCTTCTGAATTATATTTGGATTGTAGGCAGCTTGAATGCATGATCACAGCGTATTTAAGTTGATGACTATTGTCTTTATTTAACCATCAGATCCATCAGCTGACACGCAAATATCATAAAAATCTCATCATTCTCCCATTTGAACACTAGCTGAAATAAAGAGAACTCACACTGTAGCAAAGGGAGAGGCAGAAAATATAAAGGATTGAATCTGAATTAATTGCAGCAGATGTTACCCCTTTGGAGGTTGTATCTGTTGGGTCAGCATCTCTGTATTTGTAAGAGCTATTTATGATACTTTACACCTCTGTACTGAGATATTATAGATGAAGACCGTTGTTATAGATTAACACCCCTGTCAAGTGAAAGCTGCAATGGAGGCTATTTTTCATGATGACCGAACAGGCCTTCATAAAAAATAAAATATGAAGCATATCATACCAAAATTGGTGCAGTCTGTTGCTGTTTTCAACAAAATCTAAATAAGCGATCAATCTTCAGTTATGATACATGCTCAATATGAGATGCCTCAGACTGGCTTTGTAAATGTCAAATCACATCTGTTACTGCTCATTTCAATCATGTACAAATTATCTTCATCTTTGTTTATTAGTCAAATGGGTAATAAATATCACCAGTCGTGGTAATGTGTATTCTGTATACACACTGTAAATTAAGTCAAATTTAGAGCATCAGCTAAATTTCGTGAAACATTACATTCTTATCTGGTCATATGTATTGATCCTGTTGCTAATAATATATTTTCTGATGCATGACAAGATATGAAAGCAAAGAGAGAGAGAGAGAGAGAGAGAGAGACTGTGATAAGCGACCACTATCTATCCATTTGATGAAGTTTATAAGCAGTCCTAAACTGCGATAAGAGCAGGGTCGATTCCACTTCTCAGCTGTGTGTGCAGAATGAGACCGAGGCTTGTTTGAGCCTCAGCATCAAGCATCAGACAAGATCTGACTGTATGGATCAAACAGATTTTTACTGTTATCAATGACGCACTCTCATTACTCCATCTGATGAAGGAGCATTGTAGCTTGTAATGTGATTAAATTAGAACACAGTCGCCCTTAGCAACGTAGAGAGATCTGTCATCTTTAATGTGCATAGTGTTCATGATGTAGTAAATGTGTCTGTTACAACTTCCTGGCTTTGCAGAGACCCTCATAAAGTTTCATATATGTGGACCTTAAAGATCTGTCGGGTAGAGTTAAGAAGCTAATTTGATTGTTTTTAATATGGTTATATTGCATCATGGCAGAGATACCCTCATCCTCTCTCTGTTGACCTCAGGTTTAATACCAAAATCTGTCCTGTAAGGTCAGACCCAATCTGTTCCACTGTCATCCACAATCGATTTTTATAGCGTCGGCATGGCAATCTTTCATCCCCTCTCTTCCCTGGGATGTACCTCGTCCTCTTTCATTTTCCGGGAAAAGGGCTTAAACTCCCTGTGAGAAAAATAATATCCTAATTTTGTTTGCAAACACACAGACAGAGAGCAGGGATGTGAGAAATCAAAGTAAGTTTGACTTGAGAAAAAGTGTCTCACCCCAGTCTAGTTTTCTGATAGCTGTTGCAGGAGACAAGATGAAAAACACACACATGCACAAACTCTAGACTGGCAGTTTATTGTCTTTGGTTTAGCTTTACATTACAAAGTTTATGAAGTGAAGTGAATTCCTGTCTGTTCAGTCATGGTTTGCCTCGTCAAACTGAGGCTAGTGGAAACATTTCTTTACTAAACTAAACCAGGTTAATGTCATTCCTGGATTTTGGTAAATCTGGATGTATTTGGGCCAATTACAGATTCAGAGCAAATAACAGATTCCTTTGGACAATGCTACAAAGTGGACTAACATGAGCTAAGTATGGTACTTTGGTCAGGTGCTCATGCTAATGCTCTGTCTCTATTCAAAAATGATCTTTGGAGTCAGGTGTTAATAACCTCCTCCGTCTTTTTCTGGTCTATCACTGTCTGGAAACTGTCAACTGAACCATCTCCGTGACAAATGAGCCATCTGCTGACAAATACTCTGAGATGCAGTTGAAAGCTCTGGAAAAAAAACAAATTAGTGGATTTTGTGTTAGGATTATTTATAGTCAGAACTTTTCCAAGGTCAAGAATACACATTAAAACATTGTCAGGTTAAAATTTCAGTCTGTACAGTACTTGTTCCTGCAAAACTGATGACATTCCCATCAGCCTCAGCAGTCCTTTGTGCTAAGTGTTAATTGGCACTTGTTAGTGCACTGACTCGCTAATCTAAGATGGTGAACACGGTAATCATTACTTGCTAAACATCAGCATGTTGACATTTAGCTCAAATCAACGCTGTGCCAATCCCTCACAGAGTCTCTAGCATGGCTGTATGATTCTTGTTTTTATTCAGGTTAGTGTGCATTATTTTTAATTATTTATTTTATTTTATTATTTTCTGTTATTGTCTGTGTCTCAAAACTGCTTATGGCTCAACAGTCCCAAAACCCAAAAGTAATTAGTTTTTAATGGCATGTTATGAACTACAACTGTTCAGGCTGTTTTCTCTTACCTGTTTCTCTGATTTCTAAGATTTTTTTGAAAACCATACTTTTTTTTCAACCCATCAGAGGCAAACTTCTCCTTCAGTTCTGGAAGTTAGTTTCAGAAGTCTGCTTGAACCCAGTATGGTTAATTATCCCGTTTTCTTTTTGGTTCTTGGTACAAAGATGTTTCGGATTACCCTGTGGGCTTCTTCCATCAGCTATTTTCTTGTGGTTTTTCTGGGAGTCTTTGCATTAAAGTCTTCAGATGAGGTATCGCAAGCAATTTTTACAGTGGTGGAAACGCCTTACAGGATTAGTAAGTATATAAATTAATATAATAATGAATGGAGGTATGATCCAGCAAAACACAGAGGAGAAATAGTCTCATATCTATTGAGAAACTACTTTTTTTAAATGTTATCTAAACTTTTTCTCTCTTTCTATTGTTAAATGAAGTCATACTACAGCAGAGATACGATTGTGCTTCTCTTGTGACATTTCCAGGTCTTCACTGGGCCAGTTTTTGATCTAGCTTTATCTGATTTGCTCTCTATTGATTGGATGTCGACAGTAGTTGTTGTAGTTGCTGGTCAGTGTGATAACAGGGTCATTCAGTTTATCTGCCATTCGACACACCCGGTCAGAGAATGGCCTCAGAGATGGGACAGTGTCCAACAAACAGACCAGTGTTACAGAACATCTATTAACTGTAAAATCGTGGTTTTACAGTAAAACCGCCCTCTCTCCGTCCTCTTGCGCCGCCTTCTCAAGCAGACCTCATTAGCAGGAAACTGCAGGTGTTCCAGTCCACTTGAGCGACGACCGATTTCATTAGCTCCCTCAAGTGCCAATTCGTCCTCCAAAATGACAGCGAGAGACAGACAGGCTGTTTCGCATGCCTCGTGAGGTCCCGTCAGATCACTCCGCGGTCACCCTTGAGTTAAGTAACGGGACGCCGATGCTTTAGAGAAAATCTGGTGGTAAGCATCGCAGTGATTAAGATTCAAGGGGGATAGAGCCAGAGTTCACCTTAGGCATTAAGCAGTTGTTGGCTCTGCTCAGACCGGGACACTGGAACAACTACTGCTGATAATACAGATGGACGAGTGCAGGTGGAAGGTGAGGATGAGGTGAAGGCAGAGAGAAGAGGAGAAGGAGGAGGAAGAGGGGGAGGGGGGAGGAAGAGGGGAAGGCAGTGTCAGGCCTGTTTCCTTCTCCTGTTTCCTTCTCATACAAACTCAGGCAGACACAGACCCCGAAGCACTGACTTTGAAGTGGTGTCTTTGATTAAGGAGTTAATTAAAGAAAAGCTGCATGCTAGTGAACAGATAACTGAGAAAAGAGAAAAAACAGGCAGTGTGGGGGGGAAAAATGGAGCAGATACGGAGCAGGAGAAGTGATATCGGCAGCTCGTCAGTTTCTGAAGTGCTGCTGATTCTGATTGGCAGGGAAGCCAGCTGGTGCATCTCGGATGGATTTGAAAGTGGTAAACAGAAAGAAAAACAAAAAAACCCATCACCCACATGTGTGAACGGCACAGGTTCTGTCCTGCTGCAAGCTGTGGTGTTAACTCCACAAAGCAGTAATGATAATGGATGATGGTGAGACAGAAGTAGGATGATAATTTATACATTTGGGATATAACGACTGATGGCTGGTTCATTGTATGTGGGTGTAATTTATAACCATGTTCTTTTTCTGTCCGCCCCGATCAGTCTCCTCCCTTTGTCTCCTCTTTAACCACCTCATGCTCCACCTTCACTTCTGGCTTTTATGGGTCTCTCTTTTCTCACCATCCATCACCTCTTTCTCCTTCATCCACCACCATCCTCCTTCCGGCTGCCGTCTTCCCTACAACTCGGAACCACCTCCTCTCTTCATCTCTTCCATCCTAGACTACTTTCTATCTTACTCGTGTCTTCCCTCATTCCTCACATCACTTTCTGTCCTCCTCCATTTCTCTCATCCTTGCTCACAACCTTCACGTTGCATCTCCTTCAACCCTCCTAGTCTAAAATCCATCGTTCTCTTCACTCCAAACCCCCTCTTTATGTTTTCCTTCTCATTCTTTTCGAATGTGCCATCATCCCCTTCTTCTTTCATTTTTTCCTCATCCTTAACATCATCTAATCCCGTTTTACTCCCACCATCACCACCACTTCTCTCCTTGACCTCTATTCTCAATTTTAGAAATAAATAAATGAATATAATCAATTTCTCCATCTCTTATCTTTTTTCATTTTTATCCTCCAGTCTGGATTTTATAAAGGTGTGGCAGGCTCACAGGTGACCCTGTCCAGCTTGGTGAACCAGTCCCGGGCCATGCTGGAGGAGCAAGCACGCCACCTGCTTACGGAGTCGGAGCGGCAGACTATGGGCTACTACGTGGAGGAGTACCGGGACGGCCACATCGGCGTGGAGCAGCTGGTCATGGCGCTGTTTGAGCTGCTCAACACGCACGCAAAGGTGAGGGATGAGGAGGCTCGTGTCAGTTCGAGAGAGGAAAGAACAAAATCAAAAACTAAATTTTCGTTTTGTGTGTTTTTGTACAGTGTGTCTCTGTATGTGTGTGTGTGTGTGTGTGTGTGTGTGTGTGTGTGTGTGTGTGTGTGTGTGTGTGTGTGTGTGTGTGTGTGTGTGTGTGTGTGTGTGTGTGTGTTTGCAGTGAGATTTGATTTGAAGTTTTCGGAGCCCGTCTGAGATTTATTCCCAGGCTTTTTTGCCAATGCCTAAAGTTCTGTTTAGTTTTTCTTTCCTCTCCAGCTTTTGATTTTCTCACAGTCTGCAGTAGTTCACCTTATTAAAAAACACAATAAATCAAAGGTTTATTTCCAATTTCCCAAGTTCCCTGCTGAAAGCTCTTGCAGCTGCTTTATACTGTAGTTAGAACTGCTAATACATGGCTTGTTTTTGGTTTAGTTTTCTTTTAACTGTGCAAAAGTACAACCAGAATGCATTAATTATGGTTTAGTTAAATGTACAATTCAAAGAAAAGTAATTTACACAAAGTTGTTGTTTTAATCACCATAAAACACAGTTTAGGCCAGAATTAATGAGCTCTAGCTTTATGACAAAAATCCTACACAAATACACAAGATTCCTGTTTTTTGCACTCAAGCTTGTTTTGAGAATTAACTAGTTACAATGGTGCAGGCAGGAGGTTTACATTTCTCTCGTGCTCTTCTTTGAGAAGAAGATCTTATCTTATCTTAATCTTGTGCTTTAGCTGTTGATCAGACTTTAAACAGTTGGGAGCAACACAGTTGATTTCCATGTGGTATATAGATAACTACACCAACATTTAAAAAATAAGGTTTAAAATATAAGTTTGATAGTAGCTTTAAGTATGGTGGCCCTCAGAGCTCAATACACTGCAACAACAAAAAAACACAATCAAATGAAGGCAATATCTTCACCAATTTGACAACACGCATGCAGCATCAACAACACAACCAAACACAGAAACCCTTAAAGAAAGCAAGAGTTACTAATTAACATTTCCAGTGGACACCAAACAGTGATGAACATGCCTGGGAACTCGACTCTCATTAAGACATCATATACATATTACATCATATAAGTTTGCCCTCTCGTTTCTCCCCCACTGTGCCTTCCTCCCTCAGTTCTCCCTGTTGTCGGAAGTGCGAGGCCTGGTCACCCCGCAGGACCTGGAGCGCTTTGACGGGCTGGTGCTGCGACGTGAAATTCAGGCACTGAAGGCGCGGCAGGGCACAGCTGGAGCCACGGCGCACCAACCGGACTCCATGTCCATGGTGTCGTACCCAGACACCTTGACCTCGTCTTCAGCCAGCTTCATGACCAACACCACCCTCAGCTCTGCACGGGTAGGCCAGGTTTACTAGTTGGAAAATAATCGGGCTCTTCTCGATTTCGACTTGAGTTAGTTTAGAAAGTCATTGGCTGTGTGTGTGTGTGTGTGTGTGTGTGTGTGTGTGTGTGTGTGTGTGTGTGTGTTTGTGTGTGTGTGTGCGTATGAATTAAGTCACTTTTAGGGACACAAGACTTAAGACAGATTAATTGGGGACGGCTTGTACAACTGGGGACAAAAGTGGTGTCCCTCATAGAAAACACTGATTTTTGGGTCTGTGCTTAAGGTTAGGTTTAGGATAAGTCTCCAGGAAATTGAAGTAAGTCTATGTAAATACTCCAAAAGTGACTTAAGTACTGTGTCTCTGTGTCTGAGAAACAGAGTGGGGGAGTTAGTACGATACATTTACATGGATTGTAACATCTGGATTTAGAAAACATCACGTCTGGTGTGGACTTTGTCTGGCTCAACAATAATACGTCTCACTGCCTTTCTGTTGAGATTGAAAAGTCTCTCCGCTGATATTTGATAGCTTGTGTGTGTGTGCGTGTGTGTGTGTGTGTGCGTGTGTGTGTGTGTGTGTGTGTGTGTGTGTGTGTGTGTGTGTGTGTGTGTGTGTGTGTGTGTGTGTGTGTTCCATCGCAATAACCCCCTTCGCCTCCACCTCATCCCTAAAACCTCCCCCTTTCCCCACTTCTCTGCAGGAAAGGCTGCTCTGGCTGATAGATATGATGGAGGTAGGAGTGATGGATGCTTTTAAGCAGAAACACATACAGAATACACACTAGAACAAGAAAAAGTGTTAAGTTCCCTGAGGGCTGATGTGTACCAGACACTGAAACACACACTTCCAGCTCTCACCCTGGTTTGTTGTTTTGCAGTGAATTTGTATGCAGTGTTTTTCTTCCTTCTTGTTTTTTCTTTCTCTACCTTGATTTTACTATAGTGTTATAGCTCCTCACTTATGAAGATAGTATTGTTTGGACAAAAAATGATAGTTGATATAAAGAAGTGACATCTCTATTCATAGTCCTAATAATTTCCAATAGACCATGTTGTAATGTGTGCTATATAGGAGGTGTATGACTGTTTTGGTGGAGAAAGCTGACAAGATTTGTCACAAGAGATCCTCATTTATTGTAAACTATAGTGATCAGTGTCATCTTGTAGAAGAAAACACAACAAAGTTTGGGTGTCTGTGGACATAAAATCCACCTGAAAAATGGTCTAAACTGATACTGAACTTCTGTTTTGTAGCAGAATGTGAATCAGTCTTTGTTCCCAATCACTCCCTTATATGCAACTATGTGATATTCAAGGGGACATAACACGATATAATAAAGACATAACTAACCAAGCATTAGTAAGGGGCTTGAGGCTTAATCTTACAATGTATTTAATTTTTTTTGAAAGACCGTTCCCAGTGATATTGATATTTTCTTTGGACATTCCCCTCATAAAAATAGTATAAGAATGACAAACATGACAAAAAAAGGGAAAAAAAAGATACAGCCACTCCTGATAATTACAGACTGTTATCACAGCCACTAAATGAGTTAACTAGGAATGAACACCAGCCTTGCGGCTGCTGCTGATGAAATGATATGATAAACGATAAAAAAATAAGTATGATTTAGATCAGATATCATGACTCTGTTTGATATGTTGGAGATCAGATGTGTGATGATGTCAGTGTCACAGCACCAAATGTGTCAGCTGTTCCAAAGAGCGCTCTGTTAAAATTTAAAACATTACATTATAAATTAGTCCAAGGCTGGCAGACATGCAGAGGAGAGACAGACAGGTGTGTGCAGGAACACGTGATGCCTGTGTAGGTGTAGCCAGCCAAAAGGGGGACTGTTTCCTCAAGGCAGGTGTGCCAAACAGTACACCATAAAATCTGTTAGCCACTGTATGTAAATGTTTAAAGTCCACAGCTCACTGATGTGCAGGAGAGAGGTAGACAGCTGCATGTTCCAATTTGGTTTCAGGCACAGGATGATGTGTGTAATTAAAGCCAACAGTTCAGCTAGCTGTGGAAGAACAGATAATAAGCGTGTGTGTGTGTGTGTGTGTGTGTGTGTGTGTGTGTGTGTGTGTGTGTGTGTGTGTGTGTGTGTGTGTGTGTGTGTGTGTTAACATCACCACAGTCTGGAGAAAGCCCGCATGCCTTAATTAACTGACGATATTAACGTTCCGAACCGTAAACAGCAATGATCAGCAAGTTTCCATTTAAATTCACCCATTAGTAGAACAAGTTGGCAAGCATGTGATGCTGACCTCCAACTTTTTATGACACATTTTTCTCAACTGTATTTTTGCTTTCTGCTGTGATGCAGCAGCGAAGGCGGGAGCCGCTTTAGGCTGCTGGAAAAAGAAGATTGTCTGAGGAGACACAGTTCAATCACCAAGAACTACAAAGATCCGTCTCCTGGCACATTTATCTTTCTGTCGGATTTTGATGTGGAATATAAAGCCCTGATACAGAGGCATGTTTCTTGTCCTTTGCATGTGCCCCCTTGTGACCCATGTTTCACAAGTAAAGCCATGCACAAACTGCTTCATCTTTTTTACAAAAATCTCCCAACAGATGGAGAAACCTGGCACGAGAAAAGGTTAAAACCCTCCCTCACTCTTGCCCAAAATTGTTTGACTTTCCTCCCTTCAGTAAAAAGAAAAATACATAACCCTCTCCCTTTTCCAACCCATTTTATTCCTCCCTTGATATAATTCATACAGTCCCTATTGCTACTTCTTATCCAAGAAGCATTTGTGTTTTGTTGCTGTGATTTTCTGTATCAGCAACTATAGTGATGGAGGGGAAAATGACATACAATAAGGCTCTGTGGCTGTGGCATTTCCACTCTGTTTTTTTTTTCATGTGCACACTGAAAATATGCATAAAAACAAGCGAATGGACACATTACATTACATCATTTGGCATACACTTAATGAGCCTAATATACTATTGTCGTATTGTACTGTAGCTTCTCTTTTGTTCCAGCCATGTGTTACAAGCCTTTCAGAGAAATATAGTAAAGCATAGCCCACTCTCATTTTTTAAATGTTTAATTGTGTGATGTGTTTCCTTTTGTCTTAATGTCTCCACTCACACGTGTAGTTCATTTCAGTTTACATACAGTATGTGCCAAAAGCTTGGACACAATTGTGCCAGTATGTAAGAAATGTGTCAGCAATTGACGACTGATAACATGTCCAAAAATAACCCCACAAGCATACACACAGTAGAGATAAGCTGTTGTCCATCTGCAGATTTTTCCACAAATAGTCCTTCTCATTCAGAAGCCTCACATGGTTTCTCCCTGCCTTTCTGCTTTCCCCTTCCGAGAAGCGACATTTACATGTGTGAGTGTTTGTGTGTGTGGTCTGTATTCTTCCTGTGTGTCTATTTGTGTTGTTTTGGACCCATGGGTGACTGCTACCGCTGCTGTGTAAAGCAGATTAGAGAGCTGGGTGGGTTTGGGAAGATAAAAAAACACTGGATTTCTGAACCACACTCAAAGTTAGGTATATATGCAACTGCATACCAATGCACACACACAAACACACACACATTATGGAGCCTTTAGAATTCTGAATCGCTGCTGTTGTTTTTTAACATTCACTATCAATTTTTAACCCTTACATACTGTTCAGGGTCAAATTTGACCAATTTTTTTTTTTTACATTTGAGAACATAGTGATTGAGAATGTCTTTTAATCAAACTGAAGGATTAATCAAAACTTTATTAATTACTGATGGGGAAATTATGAATGTGATAGGTGTATAGACTAATTATCAGTCAGAATATGAACAGTATGTAAGGGTTAAAAAGTAAAGCAAAAGCAATTATTCATACTAATATCTGTCATTTAGAGATGGGTCAAAAGGAACAGATCAGATCTAATACACCTCAAAGATATACTGTTCTATGTATTTCCTGGATGACTTTGCTTCTTACATTTTTCATTTGTCACAGTTGCTTCCACTGTTGTTGCACTTTAGGGTTCAAATGTTTTAGCCTGAGCAGTTATGAACCCGTTATGCTCATCTTGAGTCATTCCCTGCCTCTTACTTACAATGAATTAAAAGCTCTGTTTAACTCGCCGTGTTCGGTCTAGCAGCACCAGCTCAGACTGCTCAATATTTCTCTTTAAAAATGCTCACCATGTGATTTAAGCCGATCATGGCACTCCTTCCTGCCATGATGTAGCTGAGAGACATGCCAGACTACATGTTTGACCAATTATAGCTTAAAGTCTGTCAATAGGGACATTAGGGGGAAACAAGAGGTCAAAGTAAGTTCAACTCAGTCTGGCTTCCCTTTGAGCTGGATTGACTGAGGCCATCCTGGATAAAAGGTATCACATGCTAGCTATCAAAAAGCTCAGTCAATTGTGATGATGCAACAGAATTAGAAGATGTAGGAAAACTAGAAAACATTTTGACATATTAAAAGGCTTAGGCTTAAAATACATGTAGGTAATATATATGACTTATAGAGTATTTTTTGCTATTTAGTTGGATGCTGAAGAAACCATTCTGAATATGTCATCCACTCAAAAACACATACAAGTAATGCCAGACTGTTCCTGCTACTGAAGCAAAGAGAGGAAAAGTAATTAATGACTGATGAGGTTTATCTGATCCAAATGTTGGATTTATTGTCAATTAACAGTGTGATTATTTTTTCCAATAAAAGACCATCTTTGTTTTGATATCCAGTTATCATCGTACAGTCGTTTCATGTTATTCTGAGCTGCTTAGAGGAAATCAGAGAGTAAAATAAATTATCCACACTGTCAAATCAACTTTGCACAATTAAAATGCTACTAAAATCATCAGTATGTGTTTAGTGCCAAGTGGAAATAGAAAGCCTGGAACAATACAATGTTTAACTGACTTATTGATATATGTATGGCCCTTTCTTACTTGTGTTTGTAAAATAATGACTTGTCCATTTCAGGATCCTCTAGGAATGTTGACTCCTTTTATTCCAGTGATTTGATTGGTCAGGATGTTGAAAGGTTGCTTCAGAGCAAGTTATGTTCAGCATAAGTTACCATGGTGATGTATCACAGTTAAATGTGAGCCAGGTTAGTGATACCATAAAACCTGAGTTAAGCCCAAAGATAGTTTGCAAACATACTAATCTCAGTTTGTGATACAGGGCCAGGAGCAGACCTCTAGAATCAGGAAATTCAACAACCATAGTGTCTCTAGTTCAACAATGTCCACACAGAGCATGAAGGAGAAAATCATTTCCACACATTTTCCACTCCTGTGCCCTAAACTCAAACGTTTCCTCTAATTCACTACATCTGTGGAAAGGAGCTACTGTAGGAGTTATTGAGCCGTTATTGTGCTTTCTGATCACAGCAGGGCAACGCACCCATCTACATGCATACTGTTACTTTTCACCACCACTACACCCTACCTCTCGCATTTGCAATGGATGTTGGGATTGGTTATGAGTCATGTTCTGCTGAATTGCTTAATATGATTTCTAGGTAGACTGAGACACACACACACACACACACACACACACACACACACACACACACACACACATACAAACAGCGACAGTCTGCGGATGGTAAATGTGGATGAATACAATCACACATACACAAGCACAGCGTGTTCTGACTGCTTACACTGCAGAGCTGCGTCTCTGCATGTACAAAGTCGATTGACTCTTGTGATAAATAAATTGTCTGTAAGTGCTCCCCGCGCTGCAACGACGCGTAATTAAGCTGAATTGATGGGGCTTTTGTTTTGGTTTAGTGGCAGAGCTAAATGAAGGGCAACATTTCTCTGAACTCAGCTCCTCTGCTCCGAAATCACTCACAGATCAGCTGCAAATTACCTTCTCTCCACCAGGCTGGTGGGATTGAGTCGCCAAATCCTGCTTTCAACTGAGCTGATGGTTCTTTATCGATTGCACTGCATGTGTGTTTTGTTTGTGGAAGAAGACATGATATGTGTGTGTGCGTGTGTGAACATGTCTTATTTGTTTGCTTTTGATTTTGAAATTGGCGAGCAAATGCAAACAGATATATCTGTCCTTTTTTTCTTGGAGACGTGGAACATCCACCAGATCTAATTTGGCATTTGGTTTGGGATAAATGCACATCTTTGTTTAACATCTGCTAACAAGATTTATCCCTCTCATTTTAATCCCTCTCGTCTTCCTCCCCTCCTCTCTTGTTTTTCTATCTCTGCCGCCTTTCATCTCTCTCTGTCTCTCTTCTTTCTCTTTCACTTCTGCACCTGGTGCCCCTCTTCCTCTATTTCTTTCCTGCATCTCTCAGAATGACAGCGTGGTGGAGAGTAATCAGGAGGATCCTCCAGGGAGCCTCAACACACTGCTGACTGACATCTCTCTGGTGAGCCCAGCAGGCAGGCAGGCAGGCGAGCAGGAACAGCCCTGGCATTGGCCTGATAAAGATGGATACAGCACAGGGGAGAAGTGGGGTGGGGGTAGGAAAGGATGGAGGTACTTGAGACAAGCTGAACCGCAGGCTTTTATATTATAGACTAAGGTGGAGTGGAAAAAGTGTTTGCACCAAAATGAGAACTACAGAAAGAAAGAGAAGTTAAAGTTTGTGAGAATAAGCGCTGGTGTAGTCTTTCTTTCTTCTTTTCTTTGTTGTATGGAAAGAGGAGAGCAGAAGCTGAGCACTATATGCCCCCTGGCCTGTTAAAACCTCTTTTCACCTTTCCATCTCTGCATTATGGGGTTTAAAAAAGGCTGCACAGAGACTTTAGAAGAGAGAGAAAGGTCTGAACAGCAGGCGAAGATAGGGAGGTCAGGTAGAGAACTTTTAGTCTTCCATCGCCAGAGGCCAAGAGCCACTCAAATCATACCTTACTTTTCTTTTGTAGACTTTCTTTTCTGCTCATTTTATGTCTTACCCCATACTCCGACGAGCCATGCATGTCTCAGTGTTGTTCATTCCACCCTTCAGTTTGTGTTCAAGCACTCTTACCTAGAAACGCAGGATACCAGCGGATTCTAAACAGCAAACAGCGACGTGTTCAACCAGGTTTGGATGTGTTGAACATGTTAAGATCAACTATTGTTGTCACTTAAACTGGTCGTGTGTTTAAACGGGTGTCTAATGCAGTTTTGTGAGTGAGAGAATGAGTGGAAATCAGTGATAAATAAGAGGAAACAACACAAAACACTTGTTTTTTCAATATATATGCTGTCTTGTAACAATGCAAGGGGTGTAACAATACAATCTGTTCATTTTTTCACAGTTGGTTTGATACACACGATAGTTTCAACAAAGTTGCAACAGACTGACCTTATAAAGTCTGCCCATTTTTACCAGTCTTAGTTTTTAATGTCTTTTCTTCTAGGTTTTAGCAAAAAATGGAAATAACAAACCGCTTAAAGAGTTGTTTTCCTCCAAATTGCCAACAGTGTATTTTTTATTGACCCCTAAGTTTGTTTGTGCTGCTCACAGCCTTGGGGGTAAAAATAGTTTTAAAAATAAAATTCAGCACGTCTTTCCAAAAAGCTGTGTCCACTATAAATTAAACTACATTCACCTCCACTGTATTGGTGCAGGAGTAGAAATCCGATATACGCATATATATATATAGATAGATAAAACCTAAATTGGATACAGCTGGTGGTAAGTAAGAAAAGATGGATTTTTTTGTAAGATGAATGAACCGACTTAGCACATTTTTATCTACATAGGGTCAAAGTGAAGATTAGACAATGCCTTGAAGTCCTCATATAGATAAAGTGTGATGTCTTGGCTTGAGTAACATTCACAGATTCTCTTATTTTAAACATCTTCACAGGACTTTTTTAAAAAGACTTATCGCTTGTGAACATTTTTGGGTCATTAGTTGAAACCTCTGACACTTGAAAGTGTTAATGGGTGAAATTTAATTGCATCTGGATTTTAATGTATGCAGACACAAATAATGAGTGAGAACTCATCAGATTTAGTTAATATTGCTTTCAGTATGGCTGACACTTAGATGCATATGGTCACATGTTTTACCGCGGTAAATTCTGCCCAGGTACTTTGTTACACCTTTAATCAATGATGATGAAAATATCCTCTCACTTCAGGATGATGTACAGTCCACCACAGCTGAATCCCCCCCCTCCTTCAAGCCTCCGCCCCCACCAGGGGGGCAGAGGCATCCGAGTAGACAAGACCAGCTCAACAAATGCCCCTCGTCCGAATCCTCCCACTCAGGCCTGTACTTCACAGCCCCAACTTCCCACAACCACAGCAAAGACCCAGGACACGCCCCCACTTCACCCTCGCTACACCACATACGAGAGCACCCCAGGGACCACTCTCGGGAATACGCCGCCATCCGGAAGAGAGAACCTTCAGCCCCTTCCAAGAAAGAACAAATGACCGTCGCTCAGTTGTCCATGGTCTCCAAGCACATCATTGGCCCTTTCCCCAGGGTCCGGTCCCCCAACAGAGGCACCAAACCTGGGGTCCCGTCCCCCTCGCCTCCACCTCCGCCTCCGCTCCCCGCTCCTCATCCGCCTCCTTCTCTGCCCCTTAAGCTAGTGTCCATGTCCAAAGCCTCCACCGCCTCCTCTCCTGGCACTAAACAACAGTTTGTTACAGTGGAGGTTCACAGGCCCAACGCAGAGCCCGACGTCAACGAGGTGCGGCCCCTGCCCCAAGCTCGAGGTGAGGAAAGTAGAGCACACGAGGTAAAATGGTACAGACCCAACATGTATCTAGTTAACATATAACATTTTTGATTATTTGTGTTCTTTTCAATGAGAAAGTTGTGCGTACAAATAAACAGTACAAAAAATAAAGATATCACAAAGATACGTTCAACAGCAAAAACCAGAAGTACACGTATTGTAGACATCACTGGACAGAAAAAACTAAACTATTTGTTCGCACAAGATATTAATTCAAGGTTACAAATTACTGATTGGTGTGCACAAACCTTTTCGACAATCTTCAGAAGTATTTGTTGTATCTTTGCTAATCGTGAAACATTGATTAGATACTGCAGTTTGGATTCATTTACTGTCTCTGGCCAGATGCTGAGACTTGATGAGTCTTGTCTCTGTGTGAAGATGCTTTTAAATGTCAAGTGTATAATCTCTCCAAGTATGTTTACTTTGGTATAATGTGCTTAAATGAGCAATTACCCAGAACACTGTGTACGATTACACGAACTGCACGCAAAACATCACTAATCTTAATAAGCTTTTAATCTTTTATTAAGTCTAAAAATTATATCTTCTTCAGAACAAATGTAAAAAATCTTCCAGTGCTGATTGAGATAGGGTATCACATCTTGAAGAGAGCTGTTAAAGTTGATCTAAAAGAGTAAAACCAACAGATATGGAAGTGTTTGAACATTTTAACAGACAAATATTCAATGTATTCATTAACATTATGAAGGAACAGGTTACAGGTTGTTTACAGCGGGAGAATAAACCACTAATACCAAGTCTACCGATGTCTTCTCTCCCTCAGGTGGCGCCCTGTCTCAGCTGTCAGACAGCGGCCAGACACTCAGCGAAGACAGCGGGGTGGACATAGCTGAGTCAGGACACATCAACAAAGACAGCAGCTCCCATTCCACACGCACACGCCACCCCCGAGACACCCAGGGGGGTAGGGGGGACAAACCGGTGAGGGGGTGATTAGGCACAGCTTTGAGCCAAACATGGATGGATGAGTGGATTAATTGTTAAACTGCGGGGGAATACGAAAATGTGTTCAGTTAATTTAGGTGTGTGTGCTGATGTATTTCTATCTTTGTGAGGACCAATTTGAGTTTTAGACCCGAAGAGAACGTAAGGACATTTTTGGAAATTAAAACATCTTTTGGGAAGGTAAGAACCTATTTGGTTCTTATATTTGGTAAATGAGGATATTCAAAGTTTTGCAAAGTGAGAACAATTTAGGAAAGTGTGAGCCCATTTTGAAAAATAGGACATTTTGTCCACACCTTACTTCCTCTTAAGGGCATCTTAAAGATTTTGTTTTAAGGCTAAGGTTTAAATCATGTTTATGATGATGATGATGATTTAGCAGTTAGAGAATGCATAATTTTTCACCTGGTCGTCATAAGTATAGAAGTACAAATGTGTGTGTCAGCTGAAAAAAGCAGAGTTGATAAATTGACGGACTTTATTGCTAATCCTTCAATAATCCTTCAGAATCTGTTCTTAATCCTAATAGTGATGTTTTCTCTCCTCCCTCTGTTTTCTCACAGACTGTTTCCTCTGTTTCACTCATCTGTTTATTTCTCTTTCACGTCATTCATTCAGTCGAATGCTCCATCATTTAATTCATCACCCACTGCAGTGTAGCGTAATGAAATCGCTCTCTGGTTCTTATTGATTGATGGAAGGAGTAACAAGTAAGGATGGAATAGCCTGATTGTTTATGATGATAGGGCTGTAAGGGTCAATGTTTGTTTTAGATGATAGTTATTAGGCTGGAAAAGTGGAGGCTAAATGGATAATGGAAATGCATTTAATTGCCAAGGAGCAAGGGATTGAAATTGTGTTCCTGTATGACTATCAAACAAGAGTGTGAAGGGAAAGAGCAGAGAAACTGCCTAATAAACTTAGTCATACTTATGTCAATCAGAACACAGACTGAGCTCGTGCCAAATTGTGGGAAGTGTTGGGCAAGTATGTAAATTTGGCCCAGAGTGAGTCACTGAAGAAAATGTTGCAAACTACCTAACATGTTTTGGAGAAGGCTGAAGTGACGCTAGGCTAACTAGCTAGTTGTTGAGCCTCACACGTTAACTAGCCTCTCTTCTACTAGCTTCTGTAACCTGTGGTTGAGTTTGCTCTTAAAGGGGTTTATTTCAATTCCCAGGGTTTTCATATTTATATATTGATATGCATAACATAAAGGTTATCTCCTATTGAAAAAAAAATTGAAAAATTTAACAGAGGATATTTTGTTAGCATTCAACAGCTCATATGGGTCTTTAGCAGTGCCAGTAGTTTTGGAGTGTGTCTTAATTGAATGATAACAATGTAATGAACCATATATAGAAATGTATTCACAAAGAAGACATTAACTTCATGGTAGATGAATGATGCCACCGGGATACTGCAGTTATATTGCATGTTTCCTATAAACTATGCCTTTAAATAGTAATTTAAGTTTAATTCAGCACACACAAGCTTTACACAAGCTGACATAAAGGTGACTAAACTTAGATCTTAGATATGATTAAAAATGAGTTAAATGCTTAAAAAATGATTTGTCCTCTGATCTTTTTGACATGATTGCTTATTCATGAATATATTACCAGGGTTGAATATGCATGTGTATTACATATAGTCAGGACCTTTTATAAAAGGGTAAATCTATTGAGAAAACTTTTGAGCATTAAGTGCCTCCTGGAATAAATAAAGGTAGAGAAATATATGCATGCATTGTGGCACAAAGGGAAAGCAGACAATAGGAGGTTCTGTAATGTTATTAATAAATTCTGGATTTTTTTTAAAAAATATGCATAAATCATATTCTTATGGTTTGTGCTGTTCTCTTTCTCTCCCTCCCTCTAGCCGGGGCTGTTGGAGCCTACATCCACACTAGTGAGGGTGGCAAAGAGTGCCAGCACCCTGGGTATTGCCATCGAAGGTGGAGCCAATACTCGACAGCCGCTGCCAAGAATTGTCACAATACAGGTAAATCATGCAGAAAAGATAATGATAATTCAAATAATAACCTCATGAGGGTATTTTTCTAGCCTCCTCCTAACCCAGTATTCTTAGATGCAGTTGTCTAGATGTCATTGAACACTCTCCTCATTTTGTTGGCTGTGTTTTTTGTCTCGGGTGCTTCTTTATGATTCTCTGCGATGATACAGCGCCGACCTTCCAGGTGGGATTTGATGTCCTTCAAGACTTTATATGGATTCACACTGCAGCTGAACTCACACTGAGATTCTTGCTAATTCCATCTTCACTGGGGCTCTTACAAGGATGATTTCAGCATTAATGGCCTCCATGAGAAGGCTTGACTGCCTGTAGACTCTGGCAATTTACTGCAATTAGTTTTTCAGATAACGCAGCCTTTATAATGGGATGTTGATGTTTAAGGATAAAGGAAGGAGGTAGAATCAGAAGCAGCACCTAAAGGAGATTATCCAGCACCTTTTAAATAAAGACTAAGGGTTAGGCTCAGTTCAGATGTGTAAATGTTTCGTTTAATGATGAGGCTGAATAGATTGTAACTTGAATGTCCTACATTTCTTACATTTATTGCATGTCTTTACTGAAAAATGTTGGAATATTTAGATCCGCTGGCTATGCAGAGTGAAATCCAAATATCTATGAATGACAGGTTAGTCACCATTAAAGAAAGCTATTACTGTGTCTGGTGTGCACATATATCTGTCCACCACGTAATTTGCAAGTCAACAAAGCCTTAGCTCAGGACTATCTGTAGAACTAATCATTTTCTAACCACAGAGGAAACAGGGAGTTACAATTTAAAGATCAGTGTGGCGAACAGCTACAGACGACAGTCCACACCCCACTCAAAGCTGTCTCTCAGCCTCCCACTCCAAAGAGGCGTTGATTGGAATAAAAAAGGCTTGCTGATTGCGAGGGGAGGGATAAAAGGATTGGAAATCAGCACATTCAAAATCAAAGAGTGTACCGGAAGAATGGACGGCAAGAGAGAGTGAAGGATGCAAAAGAGTGAGAGTGGTCTTAATAGGGAGAGGACGGAAGAGGGGGATTTGTGCAGGTCTGGTGTTGTGGGTGGGTAGAGTATTTTGGGTGTTTGGTGCCTGTGTAGGTGGGGGGAAGGTTATTTATAGGGTAGGATTGCTGTGGGGCCAAGTAAACAAATCCCAGGACAAATGCAAGAAGATATCAGGTTCTTTTATGCAAGAAGATATCAGGTTCTTTTAAACTTTTTTTTTCTTCTTATGCATGTGTTTCTGGTTGTGTCTCCTTAAGTGAAAACTCAGCTTGGCTAATTTTATATCATTGCTATGAACCTCATCCGAGAAATAGATAAGATAAAATGGAAAACATTTGATCAAAGCATCTGTGGAGTTGTCTCTGCTGCAGAAGAAGATCTGGTGGTAGTATTGACTACCAGCATCTGATCTTCTGTGCATCCCAAAAGCCAACAAACTATTGAAAGAAAGGGGAAAATAGCCACTTGTCACTTTTCAAGAAGGCCAATATAGGCCAGGATTGTCTGTGACATCAAAAGTTATATAAGCACAGAGAGAGAGAGAGAGAGAGAGAGAGAGAGAGAGAGAGAGAGAGAGAGAGAGAGAGAGAGAGAGAGAGAGAGAGAGAGAGAGAGAGAGAGAGAGAGAGAGAGAGAGAGAGAGAGAGAGAGAGAGAGAGAGAGAGAGAGAGAAAATAAGAAGGCAGCCGATTGCTGTGGATAATGTTAAAGGAAACTATATTTTTTAAAAACTCATTTCAGAAGCTTTGGTTAACAGAGTTAAAGTTAATTTAAACCATTCAGGCAAGAAGATTGAAATGTTAATCAAGTTAAAGTTATTTATGGTCTCAGATGCTTCACATTTTAAATTGCATAAATTCACTCCAAACTTGGTTGTTTGTTTTGCCAAGGTGCAAACTTTATTGATTACAAGTGAGAGGAAGCCACAAGTTACATGACACCCCTGCTACGTCCCTGAACAATAACACAGTAGCGCTTCACAGTTATTTAGAGACATTAATAACATGGCAGCCTCAAGGTCACTTGTTATGGATAAGGTGGGAGACTTTCTGCATGTTCAGTTTTCAAGGTGTAATAGTGAGCTCTGGAAACTTTGCATTATCACCCAGGGAAAGCTAACTCAATGTTATTAGGCCTTTGAGCAAGGTACACAACTTCAGCTCTTCTCCCAGTCAAGACCGAGCATCAAAATGATGCATTTGCCTTGAAAGTAAGAAAAAAAAAGTTTAGTTTGTTTCTGTCTTTATGAGACACATTGGTTCTTTTCAGGGTACAGATGATGGCATCACATCAAAGCCAGTGCATAGTTCTTTACCGTCTCTTTGCATTATTGAAAGTGAGCACGGTGGAGTTGAGACAAAGCGAACCTCTAGTGTCTGTATTTCCTATCTGTCTGGACACAAGGGCCCTCGCCTCAAGTCACCTCAATCACAGCTTGCTGAGGAAGAAGTACAGATGAGTGAGCAGCTGCCTGCTGGCCGGACGTTATCAGTCCCCATCACCACGTCCTGAAGCGACAGCCTGTTATCACCGCCATCTACCCATCGTGACGACCGACTGTTCCTGTAGCTCAGGGTAATTGTCGTAGGCCCAGTAAATAAGATAATGCAGTCCTGGTGGGGAAGGCGTGCTGGTGTTTCTAGCCATGGTAGCTTCACATAATGAGGTCAGCTGTCATGAGAAGGAGGAGGATAAAACTGGCAAAAAAGAAAAGCATGATGTGATATCTTGGTGTGTTAATAAGACCACAAGAGGAGCCTGTGTTTTTCTTCAATAGGTATGTATTCTGGTCGATTTGGGGATTTAAATTAAGTTTAAGGTTGCTGACAGACACAACTCTAACATTTTATTGCCTGGCAAAATTGATGTATCTTAGCAAACATAGCATATTTATACATCCAGTAGAGACAGGCTTTCTAATCAATTTGAAGGGGTTTGTGTCCATTGGATTGATGTTGCCAAATATTCACTTTCCTTTTACTGTAGTTCTGGTTTCGTCAAGCCATGAGAAACATTTCTGGCTCTTGAGCTTTTAGCTGTTCCATTTTCTTCTCCAGCTAGCAACTTACTTTGGTGGTTGTGGTTTCATTGCTGCATGTAGCATACAGGCAGCAGGTGGCAGGTTAGGTTGAGGTAAGGACAGTAACTGCTTGGTTAAGGCTAGAGAAAGATCATATTTATAGCTCAAAAGCCACTGTGTGTGTGACACAATTCTACTGCTGCCACATAAGAAAGTCCACTGGGAAGGAAGCAAAACCTTCCTCATTTCTTTTTTTCTCTAAAGTGTGTTGGCTTTCTTTAGTGTTGGTGTGTTTTGGTAATGAATAGTGGAAGAAGTGATTTGCTCAGTGGGTAGCACAACCAATCTCGAGCCAGGCATCAACATGGACCTGAATCCTCTCCCAAATTGCTATGATATTGATATTATTGCAGGTGGCAGGAGGATATGTGTGCAAGAGACTTGGCTTTTTGCTTCTCAACATCAACAACCCACTACCTCTTGCATTGGCGCTGAATTTTGACAGTGGACATAATTCATGCACCAATTCACCAATTCTCAAGTTGAATCCTATGGTTGTAATATGAGAAGTAACCATATGTGGATATCATTAAACTTTCCTCTGCCTTCCGTTATTAAAATATTTCTTGTCATCCAGCTCCAAAAGTCGGTTTGAGATCTGTCTTGGTCTACAAACTACACTTCCTAATTTTGGTAGTGTCATCAAAGGACTGTCAAAGCGGGCTTTCCTAACTCAGGGACCAAAGCAATCTGTTTGCCATGTTGCTTTCTTGCTAATGATAGAGGAAGGCAGACCTTCTTTCACACCTCCTTTTATTTCATCTTTTTTTTCTGTCAACTTTTTGCCTCTCAACATCAAGAACCCACTCCTTCTCGCATTGGCACTGAATGTTGGCAATGTACGTAATTCTTGCACCAATTCTCAAGTTGATTCGGTTGTAATATGAGACGTAACTATATATGAATATCAAACTTTCTTCTGTCTTCCTTGTATTAAAATATTCCTTGTCATCCAGCTCCAAAAGTCTGCCAAAGCGGGTTCTCCAAACTCAGGGACCAAAGCAATCTGTTTGCCATGTTGCTTTCTTGCTAATGACAGGGGAAAGCAGATGATAAAATAGCAGTGTATTTGGAGGAAAAACGTGTTTCACAATATGATGTTGGAATCAGAGATGTAGAGCTACTGTCATGAGGCCGAATATCATGCTGTGGAATCGGAAGCAACAGAGTTTGAAGGGGGAAGCGCCCACCGGACTACATTAGCTGAAAGAGAGGCATTGTGGCTGAAGTGACTTTGTAGCATCAACTGGTGACCTGTGATGACTGTCAGAATGAATGAAGACAGAACTGAAAACTCTACACTGCAGAATATATGGACTTATATTGAACTCTAAATACAATATTTAACAGTGCAACAGAGACTGTGTGTTATCTGCTTCAGGGATTGAACACAATTAGTTCCCTATTCTCTCTACCCGTGTTTCCTGTCTCACATTCCAGTCTGTCAAATAGAGGCAAAAAATACCCCCAACCCCAACGTCCCCCCCGCCAAAGAGCTGAACTGAGACTTACTCAATAAATTAGACCCAAATCCTTGTGTGTTTTATGAATAGACAGCAAATTTTGTCCTGTGCATGCATGCCTCAGGGTGTCAGTGACAGAAAACGTTTTTTTGATCACAGATGTGTTGGAATGTGTGAGGATGTGAGAGAGTAGTGTTGCATGTGAAGAGGAAAGCACTTCATTTTGTTGATCACACACTTCTCATTGAAGACGTGAGGCTGCATACATTTTCTGCTGAGTTGTCACTGTGTGCTTTGAGGGCCATACTGCAGGGGTCTGTGTGTATATTTAAGTATCTGTGAGACTGTGGATGTGATTTTGTGTGACAGGAGGTTTCTGTTTCTGTATGCTGATGAGGTACCTGCCACATTTATAGTGCAGTGCTAAAGTTTTAGGTTAGGCACTGAGAAAGATCTCATTTACTTGTTAAAATAGAACAAAAGTAAGGATCTCAAACTTTCATGAAAACACTTTATTGGTCTTCTTCGCTACAGAGGGAACAGATGGCTTTCTAGCCTTGGACCTGAGCTGCAGTTAGGCCCAGTTCTTGTATTTGATGACCACTTTTACTGTTGAGACACAGTGAAGCTACCTTTTTTTCCCTCCATGATAAATACACACCAAACTTTGAAAAACCCTGCAGGTTGTTGGACAGCCCGGATCACTTTTTTGATGCCATTTCCAAACCCATCAAAGACTCTTCTATCCTGCTGGTAGGAAAAACATTTTGTCAGCTGGAAAGTGAAGTCGATTTTCAACTCTTTTTACAACCTGAGACCACATGGCTTCAATCTAAGATGGCATACAGTACAGAATGTCCTTTAAGATTAAAATTAAATCAGAAACTTTATTAAATTAATTCAATATAAATATGAATCTTAATTTATTTTTTGATATTTTTTTGTTGTACAAGATGGAGATGGATGTGTTTTTTGTCGTTCCTTATGCATGAAATGGGAAAATGTTGTATATTTAGCTTTGAAATAGCTCATTAGTCTTCTAGAACACTTTTCTTATCCTTAACCCTAACTCTTTTCTGTAAGACCTGGTTTGTACAACTCAGTCAGTTTTTTTTCAAGATTTTGTTGTCATAGACATCTTTATTTATCAGTAGACCAACAGGAAACATGGGAGAGAGAGGGGGGTGTGACATAGCAAAGCTATGGGATCGGGATTCGAACCGGGCTCGGCTACGTACATAGCATGCGCTCTAACCACTCGACCACCTGAGCGCCACTCAGTCAGTTTTTAAAAATGGCTCATTTCAACTTGATGAATGACACCTGAATAGGTTTGTGAGATAGAAATATTTTCAAAGGCAACACGACCAAATTGCTACGTAAAGCTACCTGTATGTCGGCAAGTTTTACTCACAAAAAAGTCACCAAAGAGTAAGATGTAGGACTCTAAGGAGACTCCATGTGCTGTTTTTGTTAATACGCAGACAAAATTATATCCAAATGTATTCAGATGAAAGCCATAATTTTTTTCCCTATTTGGTTAAGATATTGTACATGACTTGTACAGGCCTGAACCATCCATTCATTTTGTCCATGCCAAAGAGAAACTTTCTAAATTAAAGAAAATTGGTGGGCCTTCTGTTTTTTTAATCCGTTCTTAAAATGAAAACACTAAAGTTCTCTTAGAATTCACCTTGTCTTTTTCTGTCTGTCTTTCTCTCTCTCAGAGGGGTGGTTCAGCTCATAACTGCGGCCAGCTGAAGGTGGGTCAGGTGATCCTGGAGGTAAACGGGAATTCCCTGAGGGGCCGTGAGCACAAGGACGCTGCACGCCTCATTGCCGAGGCCTTCAAGACCAAAGAGAGGGACTACGTGGACTTCCTGGTGACCGAGTTCAATGTAGCGCTATAGCTTATTCGGAGTAGGAGAGGGGGACGATGACGAGGGAAGCAACAGCAACGAGGGGCAAGACTTTCAAGCGTCTATTGATTTAAATGGCACAACTCTTTTAGACAGACTGAAACAAAACCGCCACCAGATCTTTTCGCCCTTCTCCTTTCTCATGAATCCACCTCATGAATCTGGACACACGACACTCACACTTACAAGGCATTACTTCCGCCGCAGACTTTGTTCAGGATTCTCTTCAACGTGTTACCTCCCCACTGTGAGACCTTATGCACTACAACGGAAAATAGTGACACCTATATCTTTTTATTTGTCCTCTCAGTGTTAAAACTTGTGGATTTGCCACCGTTTGAAAACCACTGGAACTCCTCGTAGCACTCCCCACATCCCATGGTGAATTTATTTGATCTTTATTTTTTTTGCTTCTATCTGAGAGACAACTGCACATCTAAGACATTCACGCTCGACTTTACAAGCTCGGATTTGTATATGTAAAAATGAACAAATGTAGATACAGATGCATATATATATATATATATATATATATATACTGTACACATAAAGATACTCCTATATGAATTATAAAATCCCCATAAACTCCTTTGCATCATCAGCATATAGGAATATATTTCAAAGATGATGATAATTTAGTCCAGTTTAGCGATGCAGGACTCTACACATTTTATAGTGATGCTACCGGCCTGTTTGCATATTACCATCCTTTCATAAAAAAAGAAGGTGAGGTTAATGTGAATAACTCATAACATGCTCATGTTTTGTTTGAAAAAATGCTGTACATGTGACTGATGGCGATCTTTTTGGTTACCGCACAAATAAGCATAACATCCTGTTTCTTTTCCATTTCTCTGTGTGTTATCTGTATATGTGTTTCAGATTACATCCACACTAAGTCAGCTAGTCAAAATCAATACAACCAAACTCATAATTTAGTTGTTCTCCTTGACATATCTATCTGTTTTAGACAGCAGTGCAGACAGAAAGTACTGATTCGATAAAGGGTCGCAAAGGCTAACTGTTAACCGAGTGAGCTGCTGCTTCAAGGCATTAGTAAAAATCACTATTTTATGATCACAAAGTCATCTGACAACATAAATGCTACCTAATAGCAACACCTGTTCTGTAGTCAAGTTTCATTATCGACACTAAAACACAAGGCTGGGGTATTTAGATTCATACACTCCATACATCGGATTTGAAAAGAGATAGAAAAAAGACAGATAAGTTTCCAGATGTGGCCCACTTAGTGTGGATGTGCTCTCAGAAGAGATCAAATCCCTCAGCTTGTCGCTCAGCTCTTCTCCTGCTGCTCTCCCCTGCTGAATAACAATTGATGATTATATTTTGTAATTTCATAGTTTTAATTATATCCTCCCCGGGTAGCCGGTCGAAGCCATGCATGATGCTGCAATTATACCCAAGAGGGGAGTAATGAGACATTTAGAGGGCGACACTACCAAAGATTTTAGAAACACTCCCTCCACACACGCTCAAATGTGGAACGTGCATGCACACACACATTACCACCATTTATAGAAAAGCAATTAGGAGATAAGCAATCAGGTAGAGTGACAGATGGAGCGAGAGAGGAAGAGAGAGAATGAGAGAGCAGCTAAAGCGACAAATAAGACGTGATTGTTGTTGTGATTGATGATTTGCTTCAGGAAGAGTGCTAGCATTAAGAGGATGTACAGCAAATATCCTCCATGTGTTAGTAGAGAGGCTCATTATGCTGCAAGGTAGAAATATGAAGTAAATTGAGTAATTAATCTTGTTTTGTGTGTGTGTGGATATGTTTTATGTATGTGTTTTACATGAGTGGTGTGTGTCTCTGCTGGTTAATGGATGAAAAGCAAAAAAAGTGCTTGAAATAAGGAGACAGCAAAACAGACAAATGTAAATGTCATCAATGGAGCTGCTGCATGAGACACACGAGGAAATGAAGCAGGAGTCAAGCAGGGCTTTTTTGAAGAATACCAACAGGGCTATACTACGATAAATTGCTATGCAACACAGCTGAATCATTCGAGTGACAACTGACAGAAGAGAGAACATCGCATTCATGCTTTGTTTTCACAACATATTCCTGCTGTCAATCTTTAAAATGTCACGCTTTAATGAAGTAAAAACAAATGTTAGAGATGCGCTGGTAGGATTTAATTTAAAGGTCATACCCTTATAGAAAATATTTCTAACTTTAATTACCAATTTTGCCAAAACAAATATATATATTTTTAAGAATATATAATTATTTAACACATGAAAATCAGATTACGCTTCATTTGTCAGATTGTAATGTTTAGTTTTCTTGCATTAAAAAGCATTATATTGGCCATAAAAACCCAACTTTTCAAGCTGCATGAGACATTATCATCTGATAAATGTTCATTCTTGGATTCATTTTGTCACGTTTCTGTCCACCTATTCACTCTTCTTGTAGCTCTGGTTTGGTCGCCACCATGTTTTCTAGGGCTCAGGATGAGGAGACATGCTGTACGATACTGCGTGTATCATTTGCGACTAAAACTTGCTGGGTGCCTTCAAAACCAGACACGACTTCCACGAAAATATCCCTTTGCCTCACAGAGTTAAGAGCCAGTCGACATAAAAGTAGTACAATGATATTTATGAAGGAGTGAATCCAGATGAGATAAATCCTCTGGTGTTTTGTGAGCTTGTAAAGGACAGCCTGGACCTGTAAATCATAATGATATTTCAGAAATTAAGGCTTTAAAAGTACCAATAACTCCTGTGTGAAGATTTATATAATAGTTTTGTAGGTAATGCTGTCTATTAATAAGTCAACAGACTTGGTGAAAACACAGTCTGCTACTTTATTAATCTGCAGCGCCAGTTCATATCTGAGGGAAACTTAGAAAAAGCTCTGATATATATACACAGGTTACTTCTCAGTGCGTCCATTAATCTGATTTGGAGAAATGAACTGTGTGCATATTCAGAACATGATGCAAGCAATATCTGGAAAAAAGTGTGACTGAAGTCACTCGTACCACTTAAAACACTTAACATTCAGGATGCATCAGCGAGTGTGTGTATATGTGTGTTTAAGAGTGTGCATCTGTGTGAGAGCCAGAGCTAGATGGGGAGACGAGAGAGAGATAGATAGAGAGACAGTAAGACAAATGAGAGCTGGAGTGCGTCCTCTCAGTGGAATTACTCTCCGTTAAACAATCTAATGTGTGAGGGAATGACAGCCAGACGAAGGCTTTTGTTTTCTAACTTAAGCACTTAAACATCACACGTGAATCCCTGGCAGAGGAGGAGAGAGTTCATCGCCACACGCTGCAGTGGACAGCTTTTTTGATGGGATATAATAAAAAGGTAAATCTGTCCTGGGAAAACCACATACTTTACCTCCAGATTTGATTTGATCTCGATTGCTTTTTAATATCTTTCAAATAAAGTGAAGGATTCAATTTTCCAGTGGGTTGAGGGAATTCTCCTGTTTCTTTGTAATGCTAATAAAAAGCATTTTGGATGAATTTAAAACTGCATTGCAACAAATAAGGCTGGCTACCATCGGAACATTTTCTGGCTAATATACTTTAGTTCCAGTTCCAATACCAGAACAATACTTACTACCTCACTTTGAGGGGTATAAAAATGTTGTTCTGCAAAGCTCTTTAAAGGATGAAGCCAATGTTGTTGTATTAGGTTGTTTTCTTATTGTCAACAAATCCCTCAAAAAGGCCAAAACCAACAGTACATTAGTATGTTTCTCATTACTTGCAGACTTCTCTGCTCTGTCTGTGCCACTTGACCCCAAATTCACTGCTACTGAAACTCTGACTGAAAAACAGCAGCACATTTATTGGGGACTGTTCTGCCACATTTGGTGCTGTAGTGAGTATTTACTGCAGCAGGCACACACACGCTCACACAATGTGAGTCAATATGAACCGCAGTTTGCATTTTCATGGTTTTGAACCTATATGTCACCCAGGGCAACAGTGTGACTCAACTGATGTGTTTAGGTTTTGGACAGAAATGGAGCTCGATGACACAGAGGAAGAAGATAAATCAAGGTTTGGCTACACAGATAATACTTCACAGCAGAATCAGTTAATTGATGGTTTTGGTCTTTTCATAGAAATTGTTGACAATAATAAAAATATCATCAGAAGCCAAATTCTCAAAAGTGAAATGTCTAAAGTTGCACCGTCATATATGAACTTTGCCTTAATACAGTTTACAAATGGAAAATTATGATTCAATTTGAAACTCTCTGAGAATTCTCAAAGAATAAGTGAAGAAGAATACACATCTGAGTTGTTTTTGATACTCGGCACCTTCAGGTTAAGGTTTACTCAGCTCTTTAGAAGAAGGCTGATTTCTTAGTACATGGAGATACGTTGTTTTCAACAGGACTGCAACAATCAAGGAGTATAAGACAACTGCAACTTTCTCACTTTTTTAATCATTGTATTGACGCCACACTAACTGAGGCAAGTGTTTCAGTGATCTGAGAGTTAATGGTTCAATCTCTGCAGCAGCTATATTGTGTCCATCAATGCCAAAGTTCCCCTTGAGCAAGACTGAACCCTCTGTCTGCTGTTGGCTTTTACCCTGCTCTGGTGAAATGTAGATGAATGTCTCAAAGACAGTCAAATGTAAAAAACTGAGGTATGAGGAATGAAACGGTAAAGGAAACATTCATTATCGTATCAAAATCATCTCTCCTAGTCACAGACCACTTAATGAAACTTTTCACGACAGGATCCCACGGTGACCCCCGTCTTGTAGATGTGTCGATAGCGGTTCGGCCTTCTCTTTGACCTGATATGAAAGAGCCAATCCAGGAGGGGGAGGGATGATGGAGGGAAGCGATGGCAGCTGCTGACAATCTCATTAATCAGACGCCAAGACGGAGAGGTGCTGGCCTCGACTCTGACATGAAACACGACGGCTCGGGGCGCCGACTTGTTGCTGGCGTTGTAGCGAGAACGCTGACTGTTTGTCCTCCCTCCCCCTCAACCCCTGAACTCAGCTTCCCCTGCAGAACTCAGACTCATAAACCAACCATCCACCACCTGTTGACTCCATCAATAACGTGTATTTGATTCACTGAGTGTGCCTCCTGCTTTTTTAGCTGCACAAGTCCATTTTGTTGGTGTTCATTTTTCCACATCATGATGTTTTTGCTTTTGTTTTCCTGTCAATCAGTCCATCCTTTTATTTTTTTGCCCACTTCTTGCACATTTTAATGAGGAGTGTTGTACAATAACATGCTATTTATACAGAAAGTGTGTTTAATTTTTCAATAAAGATAACTGCATAAAAAAAAACAAGCTGTCTGCTTTTATTTTCACTGATTTTGTCCCTTAGTCTCGACCAATGAACGAAAATCTTAATGCCAGAATGATCCTTTATTTTTTCAGCATAAAGCCATCTCTAAAAAATAATTGGTTTTCCCATTTTGGAGTGGAGGGACTTCATTCACATGCACAGGCTTCAACCCCATCCAACACCTTTAAGATGAACTTTTATGCAGTCTACAATCCAGACCTTATCAGCCAACACCAGTATCTGACCTCACGAGCACCTTTCTGGATGAATAGGAGCAAATCCCTGCAGCCTAGCTCCAAAATCTTGTGAAAAGCCTTCCTAGAGCGGAGGTTGTTATAGCAGCAGATTAATGCTGTTCAACAAAAAGCTGTTCAACAAGTTCAGGTGTCCACGTACCTTGTTCAGTCTCGTGTGGCATAGATGACCCTGCATGTTGCACACACATGAGCTTTCTGCTCACCCTGGTGGATTATTCTATTTCTTTTCATTTGTGAACTTGTCTCAGTCTCTTTCAGGATGTTTGTTGATTCATTTCAGCTCATAATTCTCTGTTATTACTGTTCTTCTACTTGCCAAAGCTAAGATACTAAAGCAGCAATGAACATAATTATCTAGCCACCAACAGATGCTCTTAGGTTCAACAATACATCAATTTGATGGTTCAGCTGAAAAGCACAGACTTCATTGTATGAGTGGAACTTACTGTACTGAATTATACCTCCATCTATTTTTATATTTTTAACGATAAATGTACTTTATAAATAAAACGGACTCTACTTAAATCATTTATTGAGCAAAATGTCCTCTGGTTCCAGCTTCTCTCATTCAAAGACTGGCTGATTTTGTCTTTATATCTTTGTGTTGAAACTATTTCTAGATTATGTCAGTTTAGGCTATAGGAAATTATGATGGATATTTTTCACTTTTTCTAATCTTTTATCAACTAAATGATTAATCAATTAAAAAAAACAAAACAACAACCATACATTCAATGATAATGGAAAAACTGATTTAAATTCACCTGCTGTAACCTGCATATTATCAGACTAAATATTTGTACCTGGAGTATAAACGTCATCATGTCACCAGCTTGTCTTTCAAGAGATAATAGGGTGCTGACTTTTTTGTTTCACTTTTTTGTAATCTTACATGATTTGTATCTGATCCAACAAGGTCTGCAGCTCTGACTTTGTATTTTCCTTACAGCAGAGAATATACAGGCAATCCCTCCTGCCAGCCAGATCTGCCCCCAGGCATGATGTCTGAGACCAGGTTTTGAGTCAGTGGCAGTGACATAATACTCCATACTGTTTTGTACACTTTATAAATGCCACATCTACTTTAACATTTCTTTTTGTGAAGTTTGAATGATGCAAATAGTTGAAGAAATGTCTTCATATATAAGAGTTCTGTCAGGTTCATGGTCATGTATCTGTCTCTCTGTTTCTCTCTGTCCAGTTTCAACCAGTTATGATAAAATCTGTAACACATCCTACTCATCTTTATATCGCACCCACATGAGTCCCCTGATATGAGCCACCACAAAGCTTCAACAGGCTGCCCGCTGCCATTTTTCATGTTTTTATGTATTTAATGTATTTGCAGTAAACCGCCTCCCGGCCTTTTCTTTCAAGGTCAGAAGAATGCACAGTTTTGAAGCTTGGTTCACAAACACAAATATCTGAACCGCAGTTTCTTTTTTGAACATGTATCAATGGGTCAGTGTGTGCAAGAAATTTTAAGTATGTGTTTTCACTAAGGGAAAGCCTGTAGGGCGGATTGGTTGGGTTGTAAAGGGCAAGTTGGGTTTTTTTGGGAGTTTTTTTTTTTTTTTTTACTTTTGCGCTGGGGTTAACAATGTTCTTATGGAGTCAGTTGTTCTCCTTTACACCATCTATCCATCTATACAATTGTTGACATAAAAAAAGCTTCAACATGTGCAGATGTTTATACTACAGATTTTGTATTTTTGTATAATGCCTTGTGCAATGCCTCTAATATGAAAAAATCTTGCTTTTTTGTTTAATCCTTTATAATGTGTATGTGTATCTATGAGCAGCTGTGTCAGATTATCAAGATGCTGGATGATATAGAAAAGGTAGGAAACGGCGCCCTCTTGTGGCCACATCTATGACTCGCAGCCCTTATCCGTGGTTGTGTTTCCAATCTACATCAATCTACGCAAAGTCCCGCCCCTGTGCAGCCTTTTAGCCAATCACCACTCAGTGCTTGGCTCCAAGCTTTCTCAATGGACTATAATATTCTTGTCCTGAATTCCGCCTGGCAGGCAACACCACCTCCATCAAACTCCACAAATTAAACTGTTATATTTAGAGTAATGGTCATAGAAGTTTCACGTTATAGTCGAGGCCACTGCTCGGGATAGGTCAAGATTTATTACGCAGGTAAGCAGGTAAAAAAATGCCTGAAAGACTAAACTGAGGACACAAATGTGGCGACGCAACGGTGCCAGCTAAATCAATGCCACACTCCTCTAGACTGATAATTAGCATCTTAAATATCACAAACCCCGACTTTCCGGGATGAAATATACCGCGTAACACCTGCAACAGTAAAGTGTTATCATTACGTATTTCCAAGTTGTGTTAATGCGGTCTATTAGCGCTAGTTTTGACGCACACATTAGGAGTAAAGTGATGAAAACGTAAAACTAACTTTTGAAAACTGGCACTGACTGTTAGCTAGCCTACAGTTATCAACCGTTTTAACGGTAACACTACGCAGTTCATCACGGACTCAACAGCAATTACGTTTTTAGTCCGCTTTTAGACAAACATGTAAGCCTGAGAGGGTTACATGAGGAAAGCTGTCGGCGGTGGTTTGTTGTGGTGTGTGTGTGTGTGTGTGCCATGGTGACACAGGGGTGGGTCTTTTCTCCTTTTAGTTGTGCGGTTTTCAAGGCAACCTACCTCTGTTGCTGTGAAGTCTGCCAGTGAAATATCTAGTCTGCTGAAAGTCCTGCTAGCTGTGTCCACCAAATATACCAAATTATAAGGTAAGTTTGCAATGCAATGCTGTTGCTACAATTCACACCAAACTGGAGTTATTTGAAATCTTCTCTGTGTGTTTTGTCTTCAGAAACACACACATAGATTTTTTTGACTGACTGGTTTTACTTGGTTAACACTTGTTGGTGTTGAGCAGGTCTTTCCTGATTGCACATTACTGCAGCTTCTTCTTCTTGTTGTGGTTTCAGGGAACGTGTTTCACTACTAACAGCCTACTTAGGTGCAGTGATTTAAAAAATATATTTCTGATGTATCCTCTATGTCCTGAAACTGGATTAGAAACAGCTGTTTTAGGTTTCTCAGAGTCTGTGCAAGAAACTTTATTTTGTGTTTTTTATGTATAACAGCAGCACTGCCAGCCACACAGATTTTTAGAATACCATATGACTCTGATTTATGTGTGGATATTTGATGGATTACCAAGAAAAACTTGCTGTCTATAGACAAAATTAATCATTTTGTGGAGGACCAGGGCAGAGTTCACCTGTGTATTCTTCTGCAATTCAGTGATATTCTGTGAGCACACAGTAAGGCTGGGCTGGGTATCATTTTAGATTTTTAGGGCCTAGCTGATACTGGATTCTTTGGGCTGATACTGGTTTTAGGGAGTAAAAATTCCTGTATTGGATATTGTCTGATAATCATATGCAGATTCCGATATATCTATGATAAGCCAATTTCAGCCGATAATATCAGTTGACCCATACATCAGTCTGACTACTGTTAATACATGATTTTTGGTACTAACACATTATCACATTATGATTATGAGAACGTTATTCAGTGTAGAAATTAGTTTTCCATTAAACAAAATAAAACTTGTGAAAATTGTGTTTTATGACATAAAGTAGTTGTACAAAAACTTTGTAAAAACACAATATAACTAAAAAAGTCTTTGTGCTAAGGACACATATCAGTTAGTGCCAAGTTGGAGTATTGAAGTTTAATACCCATGCTTGATATATTAGTCAGTTTTCTATGATTGCACCTGCATGTACAGTACAGCAGAGGCTTTATAACGAGCTGCAATATGTTGACACTGCAGTTTCATTTTATGAGTCAATAGCAATAAGTTGATTGTCTCATGATTGATCAGTTAATTGTTTAGAATCAAAACTATCAGAATAAATATTTTGGTGTTGTTTGATTTACAATGACAGCAGCTCATTAATTAATCAACGAGACATAATTTAAAATAATTGGGCAGTTTTACTTATTGACTCCTCTGTGCTCAGCGTCTCTGTGTCCTCAGTTCTCTCTCCTTGCCTCCTAAGAAGATTAGCTGTCATATCTTAGTCACCGGGCCGTCCTAAACAGCTCGCTGTAGCTCTGCCAGACTCTGAGTTCAGCTCCAGCTACAGTTGTGTTTACTTTGCTCAAAATTCAGCCGGCATCACCCTGTAAAAAAAAAAAAAATGTAAAAATCGCACAGTGTCCCTGTTGGCCAGGCTGATTGGTTTTGTGACAGCAGCTTTTGGTGGGGCTGGGATGACACTAGAGCCTGGCAGAAGTTATCTCCCTCCCTTTCTCTGTCTCTGTCTCTCTCTCTCGCTCTCTCTCTCTCTCTCTCTCTGTCTCTCTCCCTCCCCCCCTGTCAGTCATTCTCTCTGCTGCTCCCTCTCTCTCTCTCTCTTTCATCTCCACCTGACAGTCAGGTGATTAAAGCCCTGCTGCTGTCTTGTCCGTCTTTTAGCTTCCTGTCCTAGATGTACGCTGATGACCATTGTCTGTTTACAATATGTGAAGCCCCCCCCCCGTATAGAGCAGCTTAATTCCCCCCCATCTGGCAGCTGAGACAAATCCTCAGCTCCTCTGGGGAGAGAAAAGAGAGCGTAAGCAGAGCAACAGGTGAGTTTCTTTTTGCTTTATTCTCATCAAAGAGAAGCTAAATTCCAGCAGTTATAGAAACGCTTTAGCTGTGTTACATTTAGAAATGGTTTGATGCTGCCCGCTGCTCCTCTGGATTTACTCTAAATTTTGTTGTTGCTGTTGGATGAACGTACTACAATTGCCCAACGTGTGTGTGTGTGTGTGTGTGTGTGTGTGTGTGTGTGTCACACCACCATCACCCACAGCTAAAAAGTGGCGGAGCTGTTATTGCTGGCTATAAGCAGTGAAGGTAGACATACTTAGACCCTGTATTTAAGTAGAAGAAGAAATACCACAATACAAAAATATTCAAAAAGTTACATTTATGCCAAACACCTCCTTTTAGAGCCTCATTATTTCAATAGATGGTACTTTGAGACAAACAGACAAACTTTGAAACAGTATTTTAAAGTTGTAGCTGGTTGAGGTGGAACAAATTTGAACTACTTTATACATTATCTGTGTTTTAATGGTGATAATTATGTTTTATAAGCTCATTGTATGTATTGTTTGTAAAATTCTGGGCAGGATAGGTGAAGTGAATAACATAATGTTTACAAATGTACCTCAAGTGTGTACATGAGTAAATGTTTTGAAACACACAGCAGCTCATAATCCATCTGTTTGTCTTCCTCCTCCAGACAGGCTTTTACTCCTCATCTGTAATCCCTTCACATTCTTGAGCCTGTTATAATGTGAGCTCAAACTCTTCTAACTCTGAAGTTATTGTTTGTCTAAATCTTCCTCTCAAGTTGTTCATTTGCGGGCTGCGGCCTCTCATTCCTCTCCGTCTACTTTAAACGTGTGGTGAGCTCGCAATGTTGGCTGACGTGCAGACACGCTGCGGATTTGTGTATGAAAGGGTTGAAGAGAGAGAGAGAGAGAGAGAGCACGATGCGAGCCTCCCGTTTGTTTCCAACACAATCAAAACAAGTGTCTTCGTGTCTGTGTAGAAAAAAACCTACTCTCCTGTCTGTCTGTCTGTCTGTGTGTGAAGATTGTGTGTCAGACACTGTAAGAAGCACCAGACTATTAATCTACTTGCAGTAATCTGGGGTATTGATGAAAGAAGCTAAAATGAGCACTTTTCTTAATGAGAGTCTGCACTCTGTCTTTTTCATCCCTTTATGTTTTTTATGCTGATTTTCTTGCATTAAGTTGACAGTTTAAATGTGTTCCTTGTTAAATAACCATCATTTGATCCGTGCCAGTTTGTCAACCATTAGAAACGTGTGTGTGTGCAAGTGTGAGGAGAATATACTGTAATTAAACTATTAAATGCTGATTACACTGTAACATTGGTGCACAACAATGAATGTCTTTTTAATATCTTTTAATGAATGAGGTTATATGGCTTGTATATGAGCATGTTTAAATAAATAAATATAATGGGTGAGGCAGTATAGTTGTTACACAGCACATTAACACTCTTCAGACGCTGAGAGTTAGGGTCTCATGTTGTGGCGTTGCCATAGTGAGCGCTGCAGCTCCAGGCAGATACTTGGGGGACTTGCTGGGACATTGTGAACTAGTCTAATCAGATCTGTTACATGTGTGATGTTTTCTGTAGTAAGTAAATATTAGCTCAATATGTTTGGTGAATTTCAGATACGGTATATGATACATTATACTTTATTGTCCCGCTTAGGGAAATTTGTCTTGGACTCAACAACTGCGCCATAAATGCCTTGACAGCCACAATGACAACAAATGATACATCACCAGCCATACCATCCCAAAAACAGTTACATAACAGTAGAAGATGTTTGTCGAAACTGAATGGTGGGACCTGATAACAGAGGATTTGGGGGTGGGGTGGGCGGCACTAAAATGAGTTCATGTCACCATGGCAACAAGTCCAGAAGTGCTCATTCAAGATGTGAGGATAAAAGTAACACCACCCGCCACAACCATACATTTTAAACTGGCATTAGTTTTTGTTAGAGCTAATTCATTGTCTGACACGATTCACCATTTTAACACTTCAAATCATCATTATTATTATATCTGTCAATAATCCTCATCAGAAAATGATGGAAAATGCCCTTTAAAATATCCCAGAGCCGGAGATATTAAATTTACACTGGAAAAAAAAGAAAAGACAGAAGCAGCAAATACTCAACATTTAAGAGGCTTGAAGTATTTGTAATTATTGGATTATTAACAAATCCATTAATTGTCTAATAACTTGAGCGTTCTGTTTTGAACTTTAAAAAAATCAAAAAACCCACACTGAACTGTGATACACAAACCGTCATATAGACACTAGTGAAAGCACTGCTCATTACTGCAGTGAGACAAATAAAAAACAGTATATAGCTAAAAGCTTTTATGAATCAATAATCACAACCTCTAAAGTCATACATTTAGTTGTTTGCAACGGGACTGTCATCTATAATAAAATATTCAGTTACACAGGTTAAACAGTTCTTTATATGCAGCATACAGCAAGTTTAAACAGTTTTTCTGAAGGGAGTGTGTGCTGATGGTGTGTTTACAATACGCTATCAGGACATAATCAATGAAATTCATCAGTGTGCAGTGCTGGAAAGTGTTACAATAGAGTGTGTCATCATCCACTAACGTTTATAGAGGTCTTTAAAAGTTCAGATGCACCTACAACAGCACAAATTGGGTCCTCGGTCAATACTGGAAGCCAAATGCTACAGGCTACAGCTGACCTTAATGCTTGGAAATCAGTTCTGGTTTTAATACCGTAGTCCTGGTTTCAACCTATCCTGAATTATTTATTATTGATTGATATTTGATGCTTTGATTTCCATGCGTGACATTCAGTTTTTATTTGAAATGATTGCCTTTGCTTATTGGAGAATTTCACTCTATTTATTTCCCCTCAAGGACTTCACACAGCAGCTGTTTTCTGCTGTTGGAGGACGATGCAGAAAATATTTATTAAGAGATGCAGTGTGAGCCAGTGGGTTGTTTACACAGTCGAAATACCGTGTGTGTGTGTTTAAAAACTGATGATATAATAGCTCGGCTGCTTTCATGTCTGACTTTTAAAAGAAGTGGTCTAAAGATTGTGAATAGGATTCATATGTGTCTTAATTTTGTGGCTGCTATTCTGCAGCAAATTGACTTTGCTGTAGAGCTGCAACAAATGAATATTATCATTATCAGTTAATTTGGTGATTCATTTCTTAATTAAACACTACATTGTTTGTTCTATGAGATTGAGATTTCTGAAAACTTGTAAAAATGGCCATCACAATCTCCCACATAACTTCCCCTGTTTTGTCTCACTATCCGTCCAAAAGTCTCATTTTTGTTTAAAAATGAGTTAAACTATCAATTAATGAATCAAAATTGTTGCTAATTATTGTTTTTTTGAAGATTGATTAACTGATAACTTCATCCTTTATCTGTAATATTACAGCACAGAATTTCAGCTTTTACTGCTGAGTTAGATTATCTGTCTCTCCGATAGTGTGATAGTGTGTGTTGAATGAAGGTCAATTGTATCATGCACACTAAGTACCAGTATATTCTTTTTATTGACTTATCCTCTCTTTTTAAATTGATTTCTCCTGTTTGACAGTTTAAAGATTTAAAATGTTATTGATATCAAACATCTGCTGTTATTTCAGGAGTTTCAAAGACTGAAGACTCCCCGTTGAGTCCTCCTCAGCTGTCCCTCCAGCTAAATGACGCCACCTGTAAGCTGCGAGCGTCTGTAGCCATGGATTCGAAAGTCGACCTCACGGCAGAGCCCGAGCAACAAGAAAACATGCAGGCGGTTCCCGTGCCTGGCTGAGACGGGACCGAGGGTAACATGGAGATAAGAAAAAGCACTACGGCGGGGGTCATGTTCTGGACCCCCGCCCCGGCCCGCAACTCACGCACCAGCTCTGTAATATCCGAGGACGCGTGGGAGGACGAGGATGAAGAACAGGCAGAGAAAGTGGATGACTTTGTCAGCCAGATGGATGAGAACGGCATCATCGGACTGGCGGAGGCGCTGGAGGACGTGAGACTGGAGGAAACTTGCGATTTAGACGCAGAGTGTAATCCAGCGTGGGATCTCGGAGCGATCACCCCAGAGGAAGCAGACCCTAGTGGGAGTGAGATTGATGCGCTGCCTGAGGAGCTGAGTTACAACCTGAGTGAACATCTGTCTCACATTGAATCACCAAGAGAGGATTTACAATGTGAGTGTTTGATTATAAATCAACTAATATCTTTATAGAAATGTCAGATTAAACTAATGAGCTGGTAGGTGGATTATTGTTATCTTTGGACAGATCCAGACTATGGTTAGGGTTAGGGTTATCCATCCAGAAAGCAAATTAGTGTATTTCCTAAAATGTCAAACTATTCCTTTAAAGCTAGATGAGGCTGCTGCTTTTTTGGAGACGGTTTATGTCTGAAATCATTGTTTCCACATCTTTCCATGTCTTCAGTAGGTGATGACACCTTGGATACCTTGAAAGCACAAATTGAGGACGAGGAGGTGGAGGAGCTCCATGAGAGCGACGAATACCTGGACATGACAGAGGAGGAAAAAGATGGAGAGGAAGAGGTTAAGAGAAGTTACAGTAATAGAAAGAAACATGAACACACATCAGGAGAGCTCAGAGATAAAACTGGTATGGGTGGGAGCCGAATTAAAAAAAGCTGGACACAATTTTGTAGCGCTCACCCGCCAGAACCCGCAGCCTCCAACCTCCACTGCCCAACATACCAGTCTACCTCACCACTCACCTCCTCCACCCTCCCTCACCTCCGCCACTTCACTGCTGAGGAATTAGCCGCCACTCCGGGGATCGAAGTCGAAACACTTCCAGATATGGGCTTCATAGAAAGTCTTCCAGAGTCACAAAGCGGCTGCACGAGCCTCAGGTCCAGTCCACCCTGTCCACGGAAATCTGAAACGGGTGAGACGTGGGGGCTTCAAGCAGCAGCCGTCTTTCCCCAAACAAGCAGTGGAGTCAGTAATGGGCTTTTAAAGTCAGATAAGCATCATCAAAAGCCCACTCCCTCACCGAGGAAGATGAGGCAGCAATCTCCTGATGCTACATGTTCAAAGGCTGGTGGCTCTAGTTCTTTCAGGGCAGAATGCTCCAAATCCAGTCCAGATAGAGAGTACAAGACACCCAAAGCCTGGACCAATGCTGCTCTACTCAATGAATCCAGGTAAGGTATCTTCACCTGTCCTCATGTTGCTTCCTCCTCCTAAATCCACCTACTGTTTGTAGTTCAGTTTTCATACATCATGATAAAAAAAAAACCTTAAACATGAATCAAATTGTGTCTCCAGATCGGGGATTCTGAGTCACCGGACACCAGACTTCTCCAAGGTGGAGCCCAAGGTCCGTTTCCCCAAAAGTGGTTACAAGCCCCCCAAGAGCAAGCACTCGTCCAAGAAGGAGTCCTTCTCCCCTGAGCCCCCCTTAGTGTTTAAATCTCCTGCTGACATTGTGAAAGAAGTCCTACTGAGCACCGCATATGGACCTCCTGCCCCGTCAGACTCTAACAGACCTCCAACCAGTGCCCCCAAGTCCACTGTGCCTCAGGACTTCAGATGCCGACAGCAAGCCACCACACTGCTGGAACAGCTGCAGGTACTGGCAGAGAGAGAGAGAGAGAGCACATGAACACTAAACTGAAACTAACTTTTAACCACCCAAACACTGAGCTAATTAACAGTGCAGTATATTATAGTATTTACAGTAATTACAGTATAAATAGAAGGTCAATCTTACAATGCCAGCCTTGTGGTTTTGTGAGTATGAGGAAAACTGAGCTTTTAGGAAGTTTTTATGAAACACAAGTAAATCACAGATGTTAAACCTGCTCAAAGTCAGCAGAGGAACTAGATGTTCCGTTTCAATCCTCACAGGTGTTGGCTGCGATGCACAGTTTTGTCATTTGTCAGCCAAGTGAGGAAGGAGATGAGGAGATTTGGCTGATCTCCTGTTGTTTAGGTGTTTCAATGGATGAGAAATCAACCTTAAAACACTAACATGGATGCTCATTGTTTCAGATGAATTAACCTATAAAGTTTAGGTTGTAGTTTCAACAGTTGACAATGTCTCACAGGATGCAACAATGCAAACATGTTCGTGATACCATCTCCTAGAATAAAATGATGCTGTGCATAAATTTGAAGATTAAGATGATTGTGATACGCTGTCGATATTGGCATTTCTCCAAAAATTGTAGTATTTATTATAGTAGGTGGACCAGTGCAGGCATTCTTCTAAACATGTTATTGTCTAGGAAGCAGAGTTACACAATTTGATAAAACGCTTCTGAAATTCAAAGAGCAGTTATACTTTTTCTTACACTATCATAATCAAACATGATTCCTAAAAAAACCTGAAGGGAATTCTAGAAATCTCTTAAGGGAAATCTTCCCTTAAGGGAGAACTTCCACTTTCCTTTCACTTCTGAAGTTTCAAATTTAGCCCTAATATTCAAAACAAGGTGCTTCATGCAGCCCGCTACACGTCACAGCCTTTCATGCTTGTTCCCAGAGGCAGCCATACTGCAGCTGTCCCACTTTATTACATCCTCCCTGTTTCTGTGGCAACGCTCAAGTCACACTACTAGAAATGAAGTGCTGAGCAGGGAATGCACACACATGAATATACTAGATAGATTGATATAACTGTGGTACCAAAAAAACAGAAAAATTCACAAGATTATCAGTAAAAACACTATATCGTGCTTTATTCTTAATAAATCTGCTGCACCAAGACAATTACAGAGCTTTGACATGAGACTTCTGTTTTTACTACATAGATTTTGATTGAAAGTGGAAAGTACAATAAAGTCTGCAGATCAGTGACCTTGAGATAACACATATACTCTCAGTTATAGTGTCATATAGTAATAGTGTATGAGTTCATCTTCCAGGATGGATTAACTTTGCTTGTCAGGGTGACTTTTGTGAATGATCATTTCTCCCTTTGTATTAACCATGTGATTAAAGTTTTGCCACTGCACAAGGATGATGAAAAAGGATCATTACATTTAGTCACTATTTAAATGCTGAGAATGATGTTCTTAGCTACTTGCATTACATTAGTGTAATTATAACATCTCTACTGGAACCTTTTTAGTGGAGCAGTGTCTTAAAGAGCCACTTTATACATTACATAGACAATAGTACATGGTCACCAAACTGATTGTTTCCATTCAGTGTCTCCACATACTTTCAATCTACTGTGTTTAGATCTATAAATCAGGCCTAACAGTGCCTAAAGTCTGCTCCATTCTCTCTGTCCTCTCATTCCTTGCCTCCCTTTTTTGCCAAACTTTTCTGTCTTCCCTTTCTTTTTAATTCCTCCTCTTCCCATGAATCTTTTGCACCTTTTTTTCTCCTCTTCTCCTACCTTACTTTCTAATGTCCTCTCTTCTGGCTGCAGGAGGACTATAACAGACTGCTGACTAAGTATGCCGAGGCAGAGAACACCATTGATCGCCTGCGCCTGGAAGCCAAGGTAGTTCATCTAGAAATCAGGCTTTAATTTGTCACTATTTAACAGTGTGCAGTAGTTTGGAGTTTTAAAAATAACTTTCAAAATGTATTCTTGCTCTCAATTTTAAGTCTATATAACACCTCTGAATTATTAGAAAGCTTTAAAATGATGGACAGTTTATTTTTCCTCAAATGCAGGCATTAGTATTAAATTATTCAGTTTTTAAAACAAATGTTTTTAGAAAGACAGATGAACTACCTAACTGAAATACCTGACTCACTTCTGTAATGATGTGGCTTTCATTCATTAAAGGAATTGCAGTGAAAACATGATTATTTTCAAAATAGAGCTTAATCTGTAGAGACATGTAAAGCCAAAGTGTTAGGGATTTATTTATGTCCATATATCATTCACTTTTCATTGCTGTATTGGTACCATTGTGGTTATTTAATATGACATGTATGATCTAGTGGTATTTTTTTCCTTTTTATTTGCAGTGTTTGGATGTTTTGTTTAAGTATAGGAGAAAAAAATTGCAACTATATGATTGTCTTTCTAGTAATAATAATAATAATCTTATTTATGTAGCACACAATAAAAATGCTTCACAGTTCAGAAGCCTAAATATGATCAAATGTGCCACAATAAAACGATCAAATGGTTAAAAATCAATTGTGCAGAAGAATCTAATGAAAGCACATTAAATGAAGGTTTAAAAAAAAGCTACAGACTTTCTAATTATAGAATAATAACGCCTTGTTTCAGATGTATATTCAAATATTAATAAGTCAAGTGTGTTTTTATTTCTAATGTCTTATTTTGAAAGGGCAGACAGTCTGAGCACATCAAAGACAAAACAGTATGTCAGAACAAGTGATTTAGAGAATCTCAGAAAAGTGGAGTGAGAAAGAAATGAAGTAGGAGTGTTCTCAAGTAGCTCCTTTAAAGAATTATTGGCCAGTTTATGTTGGAGCAGCAGTATGCCACAATCAGCACCAATTAAAATCAGCTTAGTGAGCTCTTGGCCTCTCCTCCTTCTCCTTCACCACAACACTGAACCACCATCTGTCTCCCCCTCCTCCTGCACACACAATCACACACAGTGGGAATAATACTGAAATGTATTGTTATGTAGTTCAAACAAAAAGAGATGTAGTAAGATTATTAATTTAAAATCTAATTTTTCTTGATTTTTGATTTCAAAGCTTATAAATAAATACAATCATTTATTATGTCCAATCAAAAATAAACTCCCCAATCTTTCAGACTGCTGTCAGTGTGGCTTCTCTATGAATCAGCATACATCCAGTTTATCAGAAACATGACGATGTTCTAAATTTAGATCATTTCAATCTTTCTGACCCATTTTTTCAGTGTTTTGCCTTTTTAACTGTCAAGTAATAAATGCTTAAGCTTAAGTGGCTGGGTGAAATACAGCTCGTAAGCCTGTGTGTGTGTGTGTGTGTGTGTGTTTGTTTTATGGGTACTGTTGAGGTCAGTTTAAGGTCATTATGATTAACTGCTCAGAGGGCTTATCGTTCTCAATTTCATTCATTCTGTGTATGTGTGTGTTAACAGGGAGAGGAGAGAGGAAGGGCAGCTGCTGTTCATTTTACCCTTTTATCACACAGTCCAGCCCCAATTCATTTAGTGTTTCTTCTGAGCTTAAAGCAACCTCAATGACCTCATGTTGTGTTGACATGATATAATGAAGCCAAGAAAAACAAGAAGTGAAAACACGAGATGATAGATGATGATTCACTGCTTTGCTTTATTTGCTTGGTCTGAATACTGCAGTTATTTGTCTCAGGGAATTTCTGTTTTAGTTTAACAAAATCTGATCATCTCTATTTTTTCTTAAGTTGTGCCTAAAGTTTCAATTCTAAAATAAGGTACTCAGTAAAATTAAGCTGTGAAATGTGACAGTAGTTGAGGTAACTGATATCACTGTTCTTGTGGAAAGAAAAAAAGTGGTTCCAAGATATAACCACATATATTCAGAAGTTAAAATCTTAGTGGGGGGATGACCATTATCACAGGTACTTATTTTTCTCATTTCCACCAGGTGAACTTGTACTCTGACCCTCCCAAGCCCGGTCACTCTGTTCATTCAGGACTGAGGACGGGGGCTTCCAATGTCATGACATTGGAATTTTCTCAGGCTCAGAGAGCAAAGACCAACTCAGCTACTCTTCATCCAAACGGACACAGCCCTAATCAGAGTATGTGCATCTTATTCAGTATCTTTTCTGTCAAATTCTTCATTATTTTATAAGTCAGTGAATCATCTTTCCCTCATCAACAATTAAATATATCACTTAAATTTGTCATCAATATATATGCAAGTAAATAAAGTGGCTTCCATCTATGTTTCAGCTGCTGTTTACAGCTCTCATCATATAACTGTTGTTCTTCCCTCTGCACGTCTGTCAAATAAACAGGAAGTTCTGCTGCCCGTCCTTCTTCATCTGCCTCTGTCTCATCCTCAAGAAGTCCAGTTCCTCAGGTGGGGCAGCAGCTGGCCAAAATTCTCTACAATCAGGCCGACAAGTTCCTCCAGCAGGTATCTGATCTATCTTCGGGGATGTGCTGAAAATCCTCACTGGTTTACTTGATGACAGGTTTTAACTGGACAAATGTTGTGTTTTTTCTTCAGCTGCAGACTTTTGAGGACCTCCTTAACAGTAAAAAACTCAAACCTTTTGAACAGATGAAGGTAAGAAACAAACAGTAGAAGTCCGTAATCACACCAGCCACCTCATAATTGAGCTAATGAACCCATGCTCTCTTTCAGGGTCTCTCACAGCTTGCTCAGGGGCTCGACTCTTTAGAAAGGGGCTACCTGTTAGCGAGGGATGAGCACAAACACCTCCAGCAGCGAGGAGCAGAAATCAGCAACTTTGATCCTGAACGGTAAGAGCGATTACTTTTTATATCATGTACTTATATGCACACTATTTTTTTTTACCTTTCTTCATGTGCATTTATGTATGTGTTTATATCAGGGAGCTGGATGGGCTCATCTTTCAGTGCGGGCTGGGTATGGATGAGCTGAAGGAGCAGGTGGAACAGATGCAACAGGAGCAGCCCATCTGTGAAGCGCCTCCATCTCCACCTCCTGCACCTGCCACTTTATCTGAGGGGAGAGAAGCCCTGTCTCATACACAGGTACCACCAAAGTCACTGTCTACATGTACACAGCTACAAAGTGATTATTGTTTCATTGCACAGTCGATTATGTTGTGCACCTGTTCACGAAGCATGTTAGCATGTCTGTGTGTTGGTGCCACAAAGCCTGCACATTTAGTGTACTGGCTTATTAATGTGATTCTGAATTTATTTGTAAATACTTTACATTAGCGACATAGAAACACAACTGTAACTGTTTTCCTGTTAGGGATCATTATGTAAGATATTGTGAATATTTTTGATATTTTTCTAGCCCAGTGTTGTTTGCCTTTTACAAGTATTTAGTAGTTACTGATACTACCTTTTAAAAAAAATAAAAAAGATATAAAATGATGTGTTCATTCGTGAAAGTCTCGAAGTTTTGGCAAATTGAAAACTATGCCCTGGTTCTGACACACTGTTTCTACTTTGACTGTCATATGTCATACTTATCAAGGTTTGTAACTCGTTCCAGGTCGATCGAGGAGGGGCAGCAGCGGTGGAGGTGAGCTTAGTCAGTGAAAGTGATGAAGAGGAGGAAAAGACAGAAGATGAGGAAACACTGAATTCTGTCTTCCTCAAACCTCTGAATGGAAAACACAGACATGATGATCAAGACTTCACACCGATAGATCAGTAAGTGATGATGTTTTTTGTTTGTTTTTTTAAATAGTTTTTTTTTTCATTTTGGACAAAAGTTCACAGCTATGGAACATGTGAGTGTGTATCATCAATAAAAGAGTGTCCATTTTTTACTCTGAATATTTTTTCTCCTGTTTAGCTACCAAAGCTTCAAAGAACTTCCAACACTCCTTGACCATGGCCTGAGAGATGGAGCTTCCCTCTCTGTTGCTTCAAAAACTGACATGCTGCCTATGGAAAAGGGCAAAGAGGGACACGGTCAAGAAACAGAAGTCCAGAGAAGTCTTCCACAGAGGTTAGTTTCATCTGCTGCATATTAAAAACTGGAAATCAGTCTTAAGATCTTTGTTTTGTTCTAAACTTGCATGGTAAAGACTTTGTTAAAGCTAATTTCAGTAGCTCCACAGGACTCAGGTCTCTAATTGTCTCGGACAGGCAAGCTGAATCAGACCACCACGACTCCGCTCCTGTTCCTTCTAGCAAAAAACGGACCAGCAAATCCAATCATCCACGCAGGGCCTCAAGCCAGTCCACCGCGCTCCCCGTTCATGCTCCCAGTAGCAGTAGGAGGTTAGAGACGGGAAAGTCCCACAGTAGCAGTCTGAGCAGTCTGGGAGAGATTGCTGCATCAGATAAGAGGAGCTCCAAACTACAAACTGGAGCCAGCAGGGTGCTTTCTCAGGTCAGTGATGTTGTACACATATTGTCTGGTCTGGATGAACAAAAGACTTTCATTGATTCGACATGGATTCCACTCAACAAATGTGACATGGTTAGGTTTATTTGCAGAGTTCAGTCCTCAGAAGGCTTTTGCTTTTATCATTCATCTGAAACTAAAATGCTTTCTGCAGTCATTCATCACAGGATTCATAGCTTTCAGAAACATTTATTCAATTTATTTCTGCTGTTGAGATATTGTATAACATTTAATTAAAACTTTAAAACAAGCTTGTTCCTGAAATATTTCATGTTTAACAAAATTATACTGATGATGGCTGCAGCCATTCTCATCCATCCCTACATAACTAAACCTTAAAGTTTGTGTGTGTGTGTGTGTGTGTGTGTGTGTGTGTGTGTGTGTGTGTGTGTGTGTGTGTGTGTGTGTGTGTGTGTGTGTGTGTGTGTGTGTGTGTGTGTGTGTGTGTGTGTGTGTGTGTGTGTGTGTGTGTGTGTGTGTTACTAACAGAAGATTGACCTCTATAAAAAATGAAATTAAAATATCCATCCTGTCTTAACATGTGCAAAATAACAACATAGATTAATGAAGAGAAGAAGGGGGAAATTGATTATGCACCCCATTCAGTAACAATGTTTTTGTGTTTTCATGGCTGCTGTTTTAAGAGCCAAAGCACAAAGCTTTCTTGAACCTTTTGAGCCACTAAACAAGTGTTCAGTCTACATTTAATTTGATTTCTGCCCAACAACAACATAAAAACAGCCACTCTTGGCCTTTTGCTTTTCTAAAGTAGCAACAGTACATCAGTGAATTATTAGAAAGATCACCTGAGATTTTTACATTTGGTCTACAGATGGATGGTGTGTAATGTTGTGTGTTGTGTTGACCAGGATGGCATCATCTCTCCAGAGACAGACAGTGGGTTTGTCGGCTCAGAGAGCAGCCATCTGACTCCTGCAGCAGCTCCTAGTCCTCTCCACCAGAGGGCGCCAGAGAGGTGAGGTGGTCCAACACTGCCTCTTGCCATCATACATGCAGTGTTTGTTGCACCATAAATCTCACCTCACGTGCCTTCCCCCTTTTCTGTAACACACACACACACACACACACACACACACACACACACCAGTCCCATGTCTGATCCTACAACTGCTAAATACCCCAACACTCCTTAGTCTACTGTTTTCATCCAAACGTGTGTATTTCAGTCCATATCTGATCAGGTCTTGTGTGTTTTCTGTCTTTGTTTGAATTTTCCTCCATTGTGTGGCAGTGTTTCAGTCCCTCAGGAGGTGAACTCAGGGAAGCCTCAGACCTCAGGCCCAGTCTCAGCACGGTCTCGTGGTTCTTCACCGTCACACAGGCGCACGGCTTTAGAGCCCAGCAGAATCTCCCGGTGGAGAACCAGGCACACGGAGCAGAGACGCTCGTTCTCCTGCTCTCCCCAGCGCTGGGTCAGTGAGACAGACCAAACCAGGGCTGAGAGCGGAACCAGTGAGTTTGGGCTGGAGAGTGACTGCAGTGAGTCTCCGAGTTCTATCCATCAACTGAGATTGTTTTTTAAATAGATGCTTGAGTAATTTGAAACACTTACAAACAATAGTATCTATTAAATCAGTACTAAGGCCTGTTGTCTTGTTGTTTTCATCGTCACTTTGAATTTTTCTCTCATTCATGCCTTAATTTTTTCTTTCATTGTGTGTTTAACCCTCTGTGACTGCAGCTTACACCGTGTCTGAAGACGGACAGAGTGACCGGTACGCTGAATCCCTCGATTCCTTCCACAGCTCCTACCCAAGCTCCTCCCCCGCTGCACGGCTTCACCATGGCGACTCTCTCAAAGCGCTGAGATCCAGTCAGGCGACCAATCGCGAGTGAGTGTGTAGAAGCAGCTGCCATGGCGATAGCTCTGCAAACAAGGCCAGATTTATGTCTCCCTGCAGAGACTCCTACATGGGATTCAAAGTGAACGAGCTTTGTTAGCTCAAAGTATGGGGGCAGAATATTGTAGAAAAAACAGTGCTGCCGTATCTTCCTGTTCTTTTTCTGAAAACAGCTTTGATTTAAATCAGGCAACTTATTTCTAATGGATGAGAATAATATTTTCAGATGACATTCTCTAAAATTGACTCCTGGAAGTTTACCCTGCAAGCTACACAGCCCATGAAATGCTGAACTATCCTTAATGTTTATATCATCATATTCTTTTATGTATTTGTATTACAGAATCGGCTGCTAGTGAATGTGGTTGAGTATTAGGAGGTACTCTGTCTTGTTTCCTGCATGGTGTGGTGCTGCATGACTCTTTGCAAAGTGTGTGTGTGTGTGTGTGTGTGTGTGTGTGTGTGTGTGTGTGTGTGTGTGTGTGTGTGTGTGTGTGTGTGTGTGTGTGTGTGTGTGTGTGTGTGTGTGTGTGTGTGTGTGTGTGTGTGTGTGTGTGTGTGTGTGTGTGTGTGTGTGAGAGACTGTCACCTGCACTGATACTTTTCATTCACCTGTCAGGTCAGCAGTCACATTTCCTGGTGTTTGCCTTTTGGATTTGTGTGGTACTGAAAACCAAAACATATGAATTATAAATGCAGAAAATAGACCCCAACTGGATTGTTTCATGTGATTTTAAACATCTGTGGTGTGTTTCTTGTTTTAGTGATGCAATCCAGACCCTGCAGGCCGAGGTGACCAGACTGAAGGGCCGAATAGAAAAGTGTTTGAAAAATAACCAGCCTGTCAGCTCTGTGAGAGCAGCTCCTCCAGCTCAGGAGAAGCGCACTCACCCAATCACCTCTACACCTCGCATCAGGTTGGTTTGTGTCTTCCAGGTGTAAATAACACAGTTCATATTTAGACTCAAGCATCTGAATAGAGTTTGGAAGCCTTCCTCCTCCATGGTTACACTGCTCTATACAAATACACTGTACTTTACTAGTTAAGTGCTTTTTTACATCAGCTTGTTCTTAGGTTGGTCTTCTCTCGTTGTTCAGGTCTGGGGAGCGCCGAACTCCGGTTGATGAATCTGAGGAAGAGTCTACGCTGAGACGAACAGCCAGAAAGAGATCCGCTCCTGCACACAGACAAAAACCACAAGCTGACATCTGTAAGTACATCACAACTTATAAAGTATGTATGTATCCTTTAATTAAGGATTAGGTGAATAAACCATATTCTCCATTAACATTTATACATAAAACCTAATGTTTTCATTTAGTCCAAAGAGAATAACACACAAGACCCTGACTAAGTGATGTGTATTTTTTACCTGTACATAGACACATATGCTAGAACACTCATAAAAGCATGTGATTTTAACAAGTATATCATTTAATCTATGTAATATTCTTATTTTAAGTATCAGTTTCAGAGCTGGAGTCCTCCACACTTCGGCCTCAGCCTCAGGTGTCCAGATGTACTCAAACATCGGACGCAGCACCAGACAGCCACTGGTCACGCACAAATACCTACCGCAGCAGAACACACACCAGTAAGAAGATCCATCCCTTCACCAAAAATAGATCCAATTGATTCTTTTGGCAACTTCAGATGTTTCAGCAGCTTTTAGTCAATTTCTTTCATCAACAGTACAACCCAGAGCCTTATTGGTACAGTTCAGAACAGAAATACACATGTAATTGAGAACTTGTTTAATTAAGACCCCAGTAATTGCAAGCATTCGTTATCTGACAAAACACAGTAGAAATAACTTTGTAATTAGAACGCATTTATTTCCCTCTTTTATAATTGCTTGCAGGGAAAACACAGTGTGTGTGTGTGTGTGTTTGTGTTACAGGGCAGGATCCTGGTGTGTCAGTACGAGTGTCTGGACCAGCAGATGAACCTGACAGCACAAGAGGTCAAGCTCCTCTTTGTCCTCAATGTTTGTCACGATGTCACCGAGGGCGATCTGAAAGTAAGGAGGCTCCTTTCATTCTGAGCAGGAAATCTGTGTTTTTTGTCTTTTGTGTTAGTCAGAATTTCATCATGTTATTTGTCTGTTATTACAGTCAAGCAAAGAGGGTCAAAGCCACTCTTTTGTTTTTAGTTCATTTGAAACCAGTGTTCCAGCATTATCATCACTGATCACTCCTCTGCCTGTCTTTTTAATCAGGGCCAGTTGGTGGCAACAAAGAGTCGACTCACTCAACCTCTCATTTACGTCATTGTCCTCACTGTGGAAGCCTTGAACTGCACAGAAGCACTGAGACAGGTGAGACCAGAACATGTGATCACACAGGGTTTCTGCAATGTTCACTAAATAAAAGAACTTAAAAAGAAAGGATTAAAGAATTAAAACTGTTTTAATATACAGGATGCAGTTTAATACATTTTTCATGTTTATGGTCACACCAGTGAAAGAATGATAGAAAACCAATTAAGTACATGAATTTATTGACATTTCTATCACATTTATGTCAGTACTTCCCAGCTGTATATAGCAATAATTCCCAGTCATATAATTAATCAGTTGATGTGACCTGGACCCAGATAGAGGTAGGAAATTGATGGATGGATGAACGAACCAATTACAAAATAAAGTGCTGACTGAAACTCCACAGAAAGGATTAAACAGCTTCCTGTCGCACAATCCACTGTCGTACCAGTTGTAGGTTATAGATGTATAACGTCTACTGACAGCCTGCAACCACGTTAGTACTAATGTTACTGCCTACAGCAGGCAAGAAATATTATTCAATTTTAAAATGCTTACTGTGAGGTGTGTGCAGTTTTCTGTATTGCAGAGTCTTGGCTCTGTATGTGGTTGATGATGTCATTAATTCATGACTAGTCAAAATCTGAGAGTCTATAGTTCAGTATCAGCAGCACACATTTCTTTACACTCAGTGCACTTGGCATATAAATGGGTTCAGACCGCAGTGAATGAAATTAGTTTAATCATCTGAAGTGTTACTGGAGCTCCTGACCTGCTGTGTGATTCACAGACTGTCGCAGAGACTCAGACTCCCCCACACACACGTGCCGCAAACCAGCCAAGTCCCTGGACAGAGCAGCGAGGAGCAGATATTTTACAGCTGCAGCTCCTCCTGCACTGCTGCAGTGCACGCCGGTGTGCCCACCACCACTGCTGTAAGGAATCTACACACACACACACACACACACACACACACACACACACACACACCCACTAACCAGACCTTTAATGAAGTTTATCCAATAATGGTTGAAATGAAATGAATGAATGAGCCAATAACATTGACTCAGCCACTCTGATTATTTGCAAACAATTCCACATTACATACAGTACAGCTCCATACAGTGTATAATACACACTAATTGTTGTAATATATTGCTTCTGCAGTAAATATACAATAAATCAACATATATTAGACATGTTGAAAATGAACCACGACTGCACAGAATCATTAATCATTGATTGCTGCACTATACATGCAGGTTAGAGTGTTTTTAAAGGAAACTAGAGGAATTGCGGACATAACATCATAAATACCAAGACAACCAAAGCATCATTTCGCTTGTTTAAAACATCTTAAAAAGAAAATAATAAAGATGTTAAAAATGTCTTAAAAAGATAAAGATGTTTTTTTTTATTTAAAAAAGGAGAAGAACATAATTTATTGGGGAGCTTAACGGTGTGCAGACTTCACTCCTTCATACACTTATTGTCTTATCATTATCCCCACCTTCTCCTTAGGTTGTACTCTGGTCCTGTGATGAACTCCTACCCACCTCCCATCTATGTGTCTCCTAGCAACAGCACTGGCACATCCTCAGGGATCAGAGGTCGCAGGGAGGTGAGGGGGAGGACGAGACGTTCCCTATCCGTTGATGAGCAGCGTACCATTGACAGCTCTCTGAACAGAGCCATCAGAGCTGCTCGGCACATGAAACACACCTCCAGACACATGGCCCGCTCTCTGGCTACAGGACTGCACTACCAGGAGCTGCTGTCTCAGTCCTGCAGCTACTAGACTGAACATCAGATATATGTCACCTACCAGCTATATATATGTATATCAAGTCAGCTCAGGACTGAGTGCAGGAACAAAGTGAATAAAAACCTGAAATCTCTCTCTTTGTAACTTCTATTTGGCTCCTACGCTTGGAGAAAAACTGACACTTCTTAATGACATCATTACTGTATGTCTCAGGCGGCCAAATATGAATTAGTTTCTTTAGCAGATATAATATTTATTTAAGCAATGTGCTGGCATACAAAGAAAAGATGAACTAACTTACCATATATGATGTAGTACTGTAGATCAGTTTGATTGGAAATGTTGTTGATCATATTCATTTTCAAACATGAGGTGAAGAAATTTAGTTTCTTTACTTTAGCTGTCTGGATAGGCAGTTGTCCAGTAAATACTCAATTATTTTGAGGTATTATGTGACTGTGATCATGTGAATGTTTTTTTTCATCTTTTCTAGAAGAAGTTCAGTATTTCAGTGTTATTTCGTTGCAAGTTTTTTTCCCTCTTAGATACAAAGTGCTGTAAATGAAATGCACTCGCTCATCGCACCTGTGATGGACTCGGACTCTCCTGGATATCTTTAACATTAGTTCTTGTCTTGTTTTACTCTGTATGTTGACTACAAATTTTACAAATTATGTACATGTTGAATGTAGTTTTTTTTACAGTATTTTTTCATAAGCTTGCACGTGTACATGAGCCAGACGTTTACAGTAACTGAACAGCTTTACGTGGATCAGACATTCACACACCTCAGCACCTGATGTACATCCATCTCTACAGGTGGGACTGCAAACAAAGGACAAGTTTTAAGGATTTTGTGTTACACATGGTTGAAACATACTGAAGAACTGTGGATTTTAAGTGAATTCTGTTTCTGATCTCTAATCTTTTTTCTTCTTTTTTTTTTTTTACTTTTGTACCATCATTTCTCAAACTGTGTTTTTTAATATTTCACAGGGAATCTTCTCAGTTGTCCCTAAGCAGCCAAATAAAGATGAAAATGAACATTTTGTGTATGTGTATTTTCGAGTTTATTTTAAAAGAATCCACTAAAAAGTAAAGATATTCAAAAAGACTTGAGTCTTAAATGTAATGGAAGCCAATTTATTAGACAGCCTTAGTACATATTAGGTACACATGGAAGTATTGTTTGTGCTTCGACACTCGCAAACATACAATCCCAATAAGTTAAACAGTTTTAGGACAGACTAATGTTTCAATAATATTTTTCTCTGATAAATAAATTTGATATAAATCAATTGATTTGACAGAGTAAACCCTATACAACAGCAAATTATAATAGAAAAAAATAAACACAAAGTCAAGCATTTGCATCACAGAAAATGCATTATAGTGCAATATACAACTTGTTTGGCCAGGGACTAAGGAAAGGAGGGAGGAAATAAAAGTTAAAGAGTTGGATTGAAGTCTTTTTTTCTTTTGCAAAGCCATTCACCATTGGAGGGTTTACATTGCACCAGAGGAGGAAACAGACAAAGAAAATATAGATATTAGTTATTTTTTCCAGTTGACCACTAACAGCTACAGCTAAAACATCACAAACACGGTGGCTTCACATTAGCATTTTTTAAAGGAAAAGTATCACTACTTCACAGTCAGAAATATCACCAGTCAACAGTGAGACGCTAAAACAGCAACAAATGGCATATACACAACACTACTCAGTGCATGGCCCAATTAAACATCGTTACTAACCAATGATAAGACTTAATCTGACAGGATACAATACTGAAATACAACTGGCCCTTTTTAAGATTATTCATTAATATCAGCAAGCAACGGCCGTTTCGACATTAAAACGTGAAGTTTCTCCGGAGAAAGGAAAAAGTTTGTGGCGAGTGAATACTTTACAGTCTCAGCAAGGTCTGGCCTTTTCCCTTTTCAAAACCACTCTCAACCAAGAGTTTCTACTGAACCGAAAACTCTCATTTTCAGTATCAAACATTTACCGGCTGCAAGCTGGCACGATGGAAGGTTGCAGAGGGCGGCAGCCGAAGTGAACTCAGATACAAAATGGCTACACCGTGAAATAAAAATGTATCAAAATATACACAGACACGTCTTTATCCACTCCTGTAGCATAGTCTGGTTATCTGCTGTTCAACCATGTGCTCAGTTTTGTCAGAAATTACATTTCTGTCACAATATGGTTGCTCTTTTAGCTTTAATTTAATGCTAACTAAGTGAGCTTTAGATAACTTAAAGGTTATTTTAAAGGCTAGCGTTTGTGATACAGTTGAATTGTATTGCACTATACTGAGAGGTGCCTTTAATATTCAGTACACCCTATCAATGATAGAAGGCTAAATATTAGAAACTCCTCTGAGTATAAAGCATTAGCTTTGTGTTAGCTAATGCTAGGTATCTCTAACACACTGGCAACCGATTTAACAGACAGACTTTTGAGTTAGAGCGGTTTGAAAGTGGTTCTGTGTACATTTTGACATTTATTTGATACTGAAAGCTCAATTTTTCAGTGGAGTATTCAAGCACGACATCTTAGGAAAAAGCTAAATGCTGACTCTGCGGCTCCCAGAACATCCACACTGGATACAAACACAGTAACAGTCCACACAAAGTCCAAGCATGCTACTGAATACGAACATCTCAAATGGGCAGGGGCGACTCCTCTCTGATGAAATATATTTATATATTGCATGTTGACTGATATGATCTATTTTACAACATCAACCTCTCAAACTGCACATCCCTCCTCCACCCGCTTCCAATAAAACTCACACAAAGGAGGTAACCCAAAGGAACAAACAAGAGAAAATATCTACCTTTTACACATTCTAGCAGGATTCATAGCATACAATATGACATTTTGGTACTTTCAGTTTTAAATGGCCTTCTGCTCTGATATTTAAACCTTTTTAAATAAGTTTATTTAGTTGCATCCATTGTAAAACATGAGAATACTTACAACGATTTTATTCTTTGATATAACATATATTTTTTTTATCATCTAAGATGTCTTTTTTTTTCTTCTCAAGCAAGATGCATACACAAATGTAGGATTTTTGTGGGGAGGGAAAAGGAAGGAGGTAAGATGGGTAGAGGGGGGCCAGGTTCAGGTTAAGAGGAGGGAGACGTGATGGGAGGATTTTAGCTTGTCACTTCCTCGTCTGGTTTGTTCATGGCCTTGAGCTGCTCCAGCAGGCTGGTGGGGGTAAAGATGTGGGTCGATCCTGAGGACACACACACACAAACACACACGTGCACACAAAGAGAGAGAGTTAGATATGTGCGTTTTGGACAGACACAGAGGGGAAAATATGTTTTCAGCTCTTGCTATGAATGCCTACAGTAGCTAGATGAGGGCACGTCTTAAGTAATGCCAAAAAAGTAAAGATAGAAAAACACTGAGCATCCCAAAGTTAATAAATCATAATCAGTTAGTCTGAGAGATAAAAATGGTTCATGTATTAAAGATATTAAAAAAATACTAAAAGGAGGACCAAACTTGTACTGAACTTACAAGTTTAGGTGCATTGATTATTTCTATTGAGTGCCTTTTGCTTTCCTGTACTTCCTTTCAGTACTTTGTAATATTCACTACATTTATCTTATAGCTGCAGTAACTTCTTACTCTGAATATTCAGATTTTGCATTAGGGTCAAGAAATAGCTCATCAGTGTTGTCTGGTAAATGTTTTCTCCAGTCTCCAAAAAATAAATATTTTTTTTCGAAATTCCTAAAGATTGCAGTGTGACAATCTGCAAACTCATGACACTGTGATGAGTTTTTTTATTAGTTTTGAGAATTTTGTCAATTTTTTAGAGAATTGTGTTATTTTATCTGGTATGAAAATAGGAAAATCCCCATTACACTTAAAAAAGATTCACTGGACAGGTTGGAAATCTTCACAGGTCCAAATTGAAAGATTTTCATTCTATTTTATATCTCCAACTATCAGTCCATCTTTTGTTTTAAACTTGAAATATTTTCATCTTTTACCCACATTAACCTCTTCCCCCTCTGACTAATACTCAGAGTCTGTCACGCTACAAACATACAAATGTAATCACATGCAGCTCGAAATTATGGAAGCACACAGATCAGTGATGGCCACCACCACATGACTTTCACGTGAGCTGAAAGCTGCAATGCGGGCTAAGTAGAAAAATCCTCCGACATCAAACCTGTCTACACAGCGCAGCCAATCGGTTGTTAGAAAAATCTGCACACAACTTTTAATAATTAAAGAGCATGCACACAGCTGCTATAAAATCAAAAAAAAAAAAAGAAAGACAAAAGCAGATCTCTACATGTCATGGGATCAAAAACCAGAGATCTACATCTACTGTAAATATGAATGGAAATGTGAAACTCGGTAGTCCTAATGACACAGGGATGAGCTCTGGTGACAGCTGAAGACACATTTCAGACATTGTAAAACTTTAAAAGGTGCTCGACTGGAGTAAAGCAAACATTTTGCCAATTTATTTCGCTTCATTACCATATTGATAGATGGATAATCATCTTAATCCTTGATCATAAAGAAGGCAAACAGATGATTTGATTTACTCCTCACACCTGTTCAACAATATCAACAGTATTGGACCTACATTGGTTTGTTTCTGTTGCAAAGCTGCATGTTTCTTCCACTTTGGTTTGATTTCTTTAGCTTCTACAGTTAAACTAAACTCAAGAACAAGAAGTGGCGGTAGCTGAGGGTAAAACCAGAAGAGAAAGAGGCAAGTCCATGTCCAGTTGGGTCGTTATGGTAATGCAGGGGAATCGTAGGTGTCAGGGATTGTGGGTGGGGTTTTTTAGTGTGGGTCACGGAGGTCGACTTCGGACTGGCCTTGCCTGCTTCTCTGCTGTACCCCAAAAACACACAGCTTCGTGGGCCTTTTTTTAGCCCCCAGAAACACAACACTGTGATGTTGATTTCCAACGCTACTAAATTCGCATACATGACCGGATTTGGACCAAAATAGCAGAACAAAAACAAAAGACTTGTTTTAGTAAGTGATGGCCATTTTGTTCAGGAAGTGTTGAATGCGGCAGTATGCGGGGGGAGGGAGGGGAGCAGTCATACTGTTTACGGTGATAGCTGCTTACTGAGGAAACCATAAAACTAAAAGTTGGTTTGTAAACGATATCGCTTTAGCAGATTAGTTCTGAATGAGATGGATGCCCAGGGACACAGTAGTTTGTCTTTAGTGGGTGAAAATCCAGCTTTTTATGGACATGTGTGTGTGTGTGTGTGTGTGTGTGTGTGTGTGTGTGTGTGTGTGTGTGTGTGTGTGTGTGTGTGTGTGTGTGTGTGTGTGTGTGTGTGTGTATGTGTGTAAAAGTAGCCTTGCTGATGCATTACAGAGATTGGAAATGACACACATGTAATCCTATCCAAACCAAATGTATCACATAAGAATAATGTATGACATGTTTCTCTTTTTTCATATTCTACACAGTTTTCCTTTAAATGGTCAAATTCTTGCATGTGTGCCTTATTTTAAATAAACTACTGAAACTCTTAAATGCATTGTGCTGTTGCTGAAACACATTTGTTCACCACATGCACAGATCAGCTTTGAAAAATCCTGTCAAATCTGACGGCATTTCACCAATAGGTGGCACAACAGCAACAATCAGAACAGAACAGTTTCATTTAAATGGCTGAAGCTGTCATGAGCACAACAATTCATCTGTGACGGTGTGTATATGAATGCAGATGTGGACCCAGATGCAAATTAAATACTATGAACAATGTGTATTATTTGAATAGTACATTTAGAGGTGGAGGTATATGCTCTCTTAGTGCTTTTTAGATCTACACAGGTTCTTGCATCAACATACTGGAAACTATTAATCTGCTAGTTACTAGTGTAAAAGGTGAGTTTTGGAAGAAATGAAGCTGCTCCTACATTAGGGGGGGGGGGGGGGGGGATTAGTGGCAGCTGTTTGACATGTGTGGCATCTTTTTGTTTTTTGTTAGGTTGCTAAAGCATATCAGGTGGAACATTGCTACATCCCCAGACTGAGTCAGCAGAGAGGCGACATAGAGGCACTGGTACACAGGGCAACTTTTTGGGGCATCTGAACTGAATTCTTCTTCTGTTTTCCATTTTGTTGCCCCCCCAAATTTGCCCCGTGTGTCAGCAGCACCCTGTAGGTAATATCATGATGAAGATGATCTGTTGAGAACATATCTAGCACCCTCTGCAGACCAGCCGTGAGCCATGTGAGCATGTGATGGCGGGCTGAGGATCAGGAGTCAAACATTTAAAAGAAAAGAGCAAAAAGGTAAGGAAAAAAAAAGGAGAGAATCCTTCTTTGAAATCCAACATCAACTCAAAGATCTCGTCCTGAAATAAAACCGCTAACAAATCAAGGTGATTGTCTTTGCGAGGGTTTAATTTTAAAAATAAAAGTAAAAAAGTAAAAAAACGGATAAAGATGGATTTTTTTGGGGGGTAGATTAAATCTGGAGTGAGTGTTCAACAGGCTCAAAGGGGCCTTTGGGTGGCTGTCGAGAAGCGATTTAATCCACCCAGCTGAGATGATTGGAGGAGGCAGCAGGGATGGGGTTACGACCCCCTCAGGCATGGCCGCTCTTTAAAACAGACTTTACTTGGGCTGAATCCAAAATGTCCAACCAGACTTGCAGACTGGGCTGTTGCAGCTCATGTCCACAGGATAAATTAAAAAAAACACATTTTTGTAATGCATTGAGTTAAAAATTATAGTATCACATTCATTTTCCTGTGGATCAATCAAACCAATGATGTCTGATGTAGACTAAAAGTGTACTCTCTAAAAGTCTGTAGAAAGTCCACATGAGCCCCCTTGTGGACTTAAGATGGTAATGGATTGTGGATTTGGGCAGTCCTAAGGCACTCGTGGACTTTTTGGGAAACGCGCCTGTTATCTCCACGAGTCTGCATGTTCAATAAAGTTGTGACATTTAGATTCAGCCTTCCTTCCATCAGACAGGTGACACCTGATGCTAGCTCTCAGCCTATAGGGAGGGAGTGGAGCCTGACGGAGCGGTCCATGCAGTGAGTAAAGGTCGGAGTTTGCCCATCCCTGAGGGGCACGAGGAGGAGGAGGGTGGAGGTACATAAAAACGGTACTGAGTGATCAAAGAAGAAGAAGGAGGAACAAGGAGGAAGCCCTTGTGCTGTGAAGGTTCAGAAAGGGCTTCTTTGTGCGGCTGCCTTTACTTTTTTCAGTGTGATTTCTCTCTCCCTCCCTCCCAATCTGTCTCTGCCTCACTCGGCTGAGGCGTCTGTTTCCTCAAAGGACACCCTAGTGGACTCTCGGAAGTCGGGGTGCTGCAGGTCCGATAAGAATTTGGTGGGAGTGAGCATGTTGGTGGAACCTGTGGAGGAACAGAGGCGGCTTCACCACTCGTCTCTCAGCACATGCCACGCCCCCCTCCCCCGCTCTCTCTCTCTCTTTCTTGCTCTCTCTCTTTCTCTCTCTCTCTCCAAAAACAAAAAAGGGTTAAAAACAAGCAAACTGACATACACACAAACACACACACACACACACACACACACACACACACACACACACACACACACACACACACACACACACACACACACACACACACACAGAGAGAAACACTCGTCCACTGACACATACACACACACACACACACACACACACACACACTTGCCATGTAGCACAAACAGAAAAAGACATGGCGTGGCTGCAATTTAAAGACAACAATTGTTTTAAAGACAACAGCTGAAGCAGAGCACAACAGAAACTAACAAGACACTAACAAAGACTGACTGGCGAAGCTTTAAGACATTAAATAAACAGTACAGAGGGGCATGACATAAAGGGCTACTGTAACATCATTTGCACACAATAGGCAAGTTGTAACAATCTGCAACTAATATTTAACACATGAAGACACGTGTGTAATGTCTAAGGTGCGGCAGCTGTGAGTAATGTGCGATGCGGGATCTGGGTGCGTGATATTTATGTTGTGTTGAAATTGCTACTGGTTGCAAAACATTCCTAAATTCCTAATTTGTGGTTTTGTATCAAATAAGTAGGTTTTCTGTCGTATAGTTGATGCAAAAATAAATGCAAAGCTGAAATATCTAACCACACTGAGTATTGTATGATATCTGCTTATAAACGTGCATTAAAATCACAAAAAGTCAGCTGATTTCATCCTGCGAGGAGGAAAAAAACGGATTCTGATATAATCGGATTTGATCATCGTGTCATAAAGTAGTTTATCTTTCTTTTTATGCACTGTACTTCCACCTCAGGTTAGACTGTCCATCAGCTCACTTCCTGTGGCGGACTCACTCCACGTTTCCCCTCCCCTCCCCTCCCCTTCTCTTCTTCCTGCTGTGTCCTTGTTCAGAAGCTGTGTCCCTCTGTGGACCTGAAAGCCAGACTGAACCTACACCTGCTGGTTCAGCCTCACACAGTCCTTTTAAATAATTCAAAGGATGTGACCGCTGAATTAGGACGCAGCTTCTACTCACACACACACCCCCTCTGTGTTTAACATTATGGCTGGGGCTTATATTTGAGTAGGCATGTTCAAGGGCCTACACATGAACCCTTCCTCGTGCTCAGTCGTCCCCCCTCCTGTTGCGCTACTCACCAATGATGGCTTCCCACTTCCCATTGGCCTGTGTGACCTCATAAGCGCAGCGCATCTCGCTGAAGGACACGCCTCCGATGATGAAGACCATGACGCGTGGCCCGGTGCGGTACTCTCCAGGTGTTTTATTCTTGTGCCAGTGGCCGTACCGAGCACTGCCGGAGAGGAAGACAGGACAATATTATTACAGTTTCCTAAAGTACAAGTCATGTTTGTATCACAGGGGTGTCAAACATACGGCCCATGGGCCAGATTTGGCCAAAGGGGTCCACCTCGGCCCTCTGGATAACTTTGCAAAGTATGGAAATACAAGAAAAGTAATTCCAGTTTTTCAATAAAATGCACCTCTAATGCTATTCTCGCTTATTTTCACCAGTCATTCACAGTCAGGAACGTCCAACTTGAGATAACTGATTTGCAACGTGATTCAGATTTGAAAGACAAATTTACCTCGTTGGGCTCGGACACATTTGTTTATTAGTATCTCTTACTAGAGTAACCCCAAATTGGCAGTCCTGGCTGCAAATATTTTGTGCATGTTTGGGACTACTTATCTAATGTGAACAAGCCTTTTTTTTATGAGCATCTATGAAACAAAACTGTGTTCCAGGTTCACACACAAGCACATGAATGACATTGAAACAGGCTACTGCTCAGGATTTGATGCACTATGAAGGCTGAGATTGTTGAAATTGCACTCATTTTTCACTTGTAAATAGATAGTTTATTATAGTATAGTTCAACTATTTATTATATATTATTATAGGTTATTATGCATTGGTTTTACTGGTTTGGGCTGTTTGAGATCAAACTGGGCTGTATGTGGCCCTTAAACTAAAATGAGTTTGACACCCCTGTTTTATCATGTTAGCTGTCACAACTGAGTCAAAAAGAGCTAGTGAATTGAGAATGATTTCCAAATTTAGGTTGATATTTGTATGGACTTGGGAGAGGCTTTTTTTGTCACCTGCCACCCATCTCCCAGACCACATTTCCAGCTAGCATTTGAGGCAAAATGCTAAAACTGTCCTTTAATAGTCAATCTATCAAAATTAGATTAGATGACAATTTGAGTAGAGAAAAACACAAAAATAAAAGCACATACGGCTTCTGGAAAATGATTTTGTCTAGTATTTTGCCTGTCAGGCTGCGTTTCCTTCCAGGCTACATACAGGCTCTTGCATCAGTTTGGTGGAGCTTATTAGAAGCTACACACACACTCTGGCAGGAAGCTCTGCAGCCTGCAGACACCGCCCAGAGGAAAAAAAAACATTTGGGCATATCATGATTCATAGGTGACAGCGTGTTATTGCACAGCAGACATTTTGGCTGTTTCCAAAATCACTCCCTATTTACTATATAGTGCACTATATTTAAGCTCTGCCATTTCATTTGACTGTCTGAATTGTGAGTGTGTAAATGTACCCACTGTATAATTACCACAATGAAAAGTACTTTGTGCTCACAATCAAACAATACAATGAGCTGTGTTTTATAGATGAGACACTGACACTGCAGCTGACAGTGCTGATGATGATTAGTAAGTGTCCGAAATCTCAATTTACTGCATACGCTTGAGTAAATATAGTGTCTATTACAGTACAGGGAGTAGTGAATGAGTAAATGACAGAGCCTTTGATTTGTTATAGTCAGAAAATCACAGGTGTTACTAATAACATTAACACTGTGTCTGTGTCCCAGTACAGTCATTACAGTGAGACCATGAGCCAGCATGTACAATACCAGTCTTTGACACTGAAGCAGCTAAATAGAACTGAGCCATCATTAGTTAATTATTTACACCAGCTCAGCTTCAACACACTTACCTGTGCCAAAATAATCTCAACTCAAAGAGCCACTAACACTGACAGATAGATGCAGTACATGTAATTCAATCTGTAATGTAGCTATAATAAAAACCCAAACTGTTATGTAGCTTAATGCATTTAAAATTCAATATAAACTAATCTGGTCATTTCAATACATTTATTGTTACTGAAATGTGGTGGTATCTGTACATATAGAGCCCCAGAGGCCGTGCTGTTGTTCTGTTCAGTTGATCAAGACCGACATTTATCTTCTAAAAGGAATTATACATCAAAATGCTGTGGAGACAGCAGTAAATTACCACAGAGCTGCACAGTTCAGCTCATCGATCATGTTCTCCCCAGGATGAAGACATGCTGATGGCTGATCATCTCAGGAAAACGCCGGAGCAAATTTCAAAACATATTGAACATATTGATAATCTAAATGGTTGCTTTCTTGTCTAAATAAGTATTAAAATGTAATAAAGTGACTACATTTACTACAGCTTTTAGCCTGACTAAAAATCTCTGCCATCACTGCTGGTTGGTGCAAAACACAATCTGGGATACTTTGTTGTCTCAAGCTTTGGCCGCCTTCAGCCAACCAATGGTGTCACTTCATCACTCAGTCACTGAGCCAGTGAGTGAGTCAGTAACAGAAAGACATTTATAAAGCTGGTCCCTGCAGTTCCAGCCAAAAAACAAACAAAACATAGTGTCCAGTAGTTTTGCTGCAGTGCAGAATTTCTCCTTCTTAATTAACTGTTATAAAAAATCTTGATTATACAGTAGCTGCTTTAAATTGTGAACTGAAACCCAGACATTAGAGGTTTTTTTTTTACATGTGTAACCAACATGTATCTTAAGATGATCCTCAGCTGTGGGGGAGGGACAGCTGATCATCAGTTCCTAATAGCCAACAATATGATGAAGAATCAATACACAGCAGCAGCTTCCACACACATCCAAGTGTAAGGATTAGAACGGCTCAGTGTGGGGTATCTGTATCTCTTTTTACTACCAGTTTTAATGTCAATTGAAAACACAGAAATCTTTGCAAATGACCACATCATCCTCTATGAACGTAGATAATCTAATAAATCCAATAAATAAATAATATCTCAAAAGATGCACGATAATTAGTTTGTGGAAACTTCTATGGATGATTTCTAAAAATGTAGATGCTGCTGCCTGCTGTTAATCGACCTCATTAGAATAACAGTTGATGAACAGCAGGGTCATGCCTCCTATCACTGCACTGCGATCTGTGTACGGCTCACTAAGCTGCCAGTCATCAAGCACCTCCCTGCTCTCAAGTATTGATCTTTCAGACTCATCTCCCTTCCTAAATTACTATTGATCTGATACCAACAATTCTGTCTTTTGTCATTTAAAACGGGCTTATACCATGCACTGAGATGCAATGTGTGTGTGTGTATACCTGACTGCAGTGGTGCTGAAGGAGGCAGAGGAGCGGGTGGAGATGTAGGGGTAGTGCTTGGTGTCCAGCTTATCATCAATTGCATCCTGCAGGGGGACAAAAAGACAAAATAAATCTTTGTCAGCAATACTGACTGCCTTATGTACACACACACACACACACGCACACACACACACACACACACACACACACACACACACACACACACACACACACACACACACACACACACACACACACACACACACACACACACACACACACACACTTGAATAGGGGCTTCACAGTTGCATCATGTCTCTTAGCAACCATCTGTGACTCCATCATGGAGGTCCATTGGAGAATTGGCTTAGCACAAATAAGGGGCTAAATATAGTCAACAATGGGGCTGGAAAAACAGATGTTTTATTAAGTTTGTTGTGGGTGTATGTCAAAAAATCGAAAGTAGCTCAGATGAATGAGTTTGTTCCTTTTTAATTCAAAATTTATGTTTGCTTGAGAGAGAAAAAGAAAGACATCTACAGTGGAAATGTTTTTGAAAATGAAAAGTGGAGAACCTAGTTAATTAAAGCCCCTTTTGTCTCAAAAAACACACAAATAAATGAATATATGGTCATTCTAACACAAACACACCTCCATGATGTCCTTGACCAGTGGTGTCCAACGGGACAGCTGGTAGGTCTGCTCGCTCACGCGCTCCTTCCTGTCTAGCTTCTTTCCTCGGCGGAGGGTGGACTGATGAAGGACAGAAGAGGAGGACATGAAACAAAGTGAAAGTAAAAAGGACAAAGGAAACACATATCAGAATAACCTGTATGTCATGTCTGGTTCACACAATCAGGAAACAGCATCTCTGGTATCTGATAATGATAGAGTGACAGACTGAAAGAAAAAGTAGAGAGAAGAGAAGACAAATGAAGGGACAGCTGATCAGTGAGGGTCTTACGTCTGTGACGATGGGGACGCCAAGGTGAGCCATGTTGGTGATGATCTCACTGTCCTCGGGGGGGATCTGAGCATGCTGGATCAGCTTGTTCAGGTTCTCCTCCGTAATGCCTGAACACACACACACACACACACACACACACACACACACACACACACACACACACACACACACACACACACACACACACACACACACACACACACACACACACACACACACACACACACACACAGGTCATATTTTATAACTCTATCTGTTTACATTTAATATGTTCATCCTGTACTGCAATCAAGGGGAATTCATATTGTGTTACAGGAGCGCAACATTAAATTATCTCATTAAAACTCCAAATGTGTTTAGTTTGACATCATTGTACTTCCTTAACAGATAAGTCTGGTCTCATTCTATATTTTTTTGTGCTAGTGCATCTCTCAGTTCTTTTGTATGTGGCACACAGTCAGGCTCAACTGAAAATCTAAGAATGAGTCACTGGTACATACTTTGATTATCAGGGTGTATCAGGCTTCTGTTACACAGAATTTGGATTGTTGCAATACCTGAAATGTACAGGCTAATGCTCTGTCTTTTTCTGTATCCTGTATTTTCACATATTCTGAAAAACTGACTAGTTGAAGCTTTTATCGTGCTCTAGTAGTTAAAGTCTGTCTTTCGTACAAGGCAGATATTAATTAGTGAAGGGCTACAGTTGCACCAGCAGTGTAGTAGCCTATCTTTTCTATCTATTACAATGGCTAAAAAAGAACAGCGACAGATAAATGTAGAAGTTATTATAACATTCAGCAGACAGTAGTTACCCATGAGTCTCAGATCCCAACTGACTGTGTGGTTAATTACCTGCACTCTACATGCTGTAAAGAAATCCTTATACTCATAAGTCTGAGTTAATATTTTAAAAAAGGTGATTGGACAACAAGAAGCAACAAGAAAAAGTACAAATGATTTAAACACATAATAAAATTAAACAAGTAAAGACAAAAAAGCTTTCACAGGGACAGACAGCAGCACAGAGTTGTACTAACTTGCTTGTCGTCTACTTCTTACCGTTTTTGAGGAAGATGTAGAGCAGGATGATGCGAATTTTATCATATGTGGTGACGTTGGCATCCAGCAGGATGGGCACGATAGCCCTCATGGGGTCTTTGATCTTCTCTCCCTCAGCGTCTGTGCCCATAGCCAAATCCTGCAACACAGAGACCAGGTCTAAATGTCTCACAACCACATGAATTTATTCAAACCCCAAAATAAACTATTTCATTTGTAGTTATGTGTGCAAGAACCTTTTGCCCATACATTACATCTACCGCACAGTCTTACATTGTGGAATTCAAGTACAATGCATGAAAACTGAGACTTAATTTTTGATCATTTTTCTCATTTATATCTACTCTCATGTCTCAATGTGTCCTCTTCTTTCTCTTCTCTTACCTGTTCCACGCGGCACAGCTTGTCCACTGTTCCCTGGTAATGCTTCATACAGTCCTCAGCCAGCTGCAGGTGAGTGGAGTACTGAAAAACACAAAATACACAGGGTTAGCATACTGCACACACTCACACACACACACACACACACACACACACACACACACACACACACACACACACACACACACACACACACACACACACACACACACACACACACACACACACACTCATATGAACACAAACATACCTTGCTGAGCTCCTTCTGGTACTGAGGCATTTTCTTCAGCATCTGGGACAGATCCCTCATTGTGGTCTGGTGACACAAAAGCATCATGAAATTATATGATGAATAAAGTAAATGTTAATATAAATGTAAGTTATAACACAGACACACATATTAATGGTAACAGATTTGTGCTGGACTTCAATTTTAACACTTACAATGTTTGGATGTCAAAGTAAATGAGAATTTCTATTTTTGAATTTAAGTTCTTGCTACAAATGTGGAATGGATTCAAAGGATGAAACACAAGAGAGAGACACTGCGGCTGATTTAGTTTCCTCTGCCAAGTCACACAACCAAATACAAACTAAAATGATGTCTACATTTCCGAATTTATTTAAAATCTGCAGTAGCTTTCTCCACCTAAAGTTGCAATTCAGACTGAACAGACATCCAGTTTATACACCATAACTTGAGATTATATGTAGGGCCTTTATTACTATTTTCTATTTACCTAAATCATTAAAATAATTCAGCATTGAAATTAATAACAAGCAATGAAGAATTTAAGAAGTTATCCTCCATGTTAAGTAACACTATAGTACCAATATCTTGCCAATACTGTGTGTTCAGACTGTATTCATCAACTTATCAATATCGTCTTCACCTTCTCTCCAGTGTTCATTCTCTTGCTGGCAGAAAACTCCTTCAGCTGGCGTGTCACTTCCCTAATGACAACACACAAACAGAGAAAGAGGAGAAAGGTTGTTGTATTATTTAATTCAATATAAAAAGATTCAAGGATCTGATTTATAACGTAAAGTATAAAGAAAAGTACTCACTGGGACACCTCGGCTATGTGTTTGTGTCTCAGGCTCACCCACAGGTCATCGTCTTCATGCAGCAGAACCTCCTTCTCACGGGAGTCTCCGATGCCGCTGGTGTCGTACCTAAAGAACGGAAACAATAATTTAAACTGAAATATACTAGTCTGTGATTGGACCTAATGGGAATGAAAAAAGCATTCGTCATTTGTGTTTTTCCTACTTGTAGACGTCGTTTTCGATGGGCAGCAGGTCGTAGCCCATGGCCTGGAAGGTGAGCTCATGCAGGACGGGTGAGACGGGGTCAAACGCCCTGTCCAGGATGATCAGCTGTGACCGAGCCTTATCTGGACCCTACAGAGAGAGAGAGAGAGACAAATAGGAAGAAAGACAGATACATGAGTAAGGTATAAAATGACAAGGAGAAAACTTAAGAATATTCCGGCTGACTTTACAAAAACACTCTCAAAAGAAATTAAAGTAGGCACACAAAAACAAGATGAGAATATGAGACAACGGGGGACAAATGGACAAAAATTAAATAAAAAAGAATCTCCTGAGCTCACCTCTCCCATGGTGGGGTCATCAGCCTTGTAGGCATCCAATTTGTCCTGGACCAGCTGAGCCAGGGTGGCGTTGTCCTTGTACTCTCTGACAGACGGACAGATGGTCCGACAAATGGAGGCGTGTGGAAGTAGACGCAGAAAGTCAGAGACACAGTTAAATGTGAAGGAGAGAGGGGAAGAGGACACACAGACGTTCGAGCGAGCAGATGAGACAAAACCAAAGAAAAGCAGGAAAAGATTTTGATAAAAATCTACAGGAAAAATACATTTGAACATGTGAGAGACAGGTGTGTAAGCGCGGCAGTCTGTAAAGGATGCTGATCTCATGGGGGGAAATTTAATTTAGGTAAATATGCTGAATTGGTACTATACCAGTTACATTTAATGAATTTTATAAAATGACATTAAGTGATCTATAACCCCCTTTGGTCTCTGTAATGGAACAGTAATATCTGCAGCACCATCTGTTTTCTCCACCCACACAAGTGACTACAACAGTTTCTTGTGTTACAGAAGCTTCTGACCAAAACGAAGTCACATCATGTTAAAGGAGCAGTCCAACAGAGATGTGTCATTATGGATAATACATTATTAATACTGCTAATAACAACAAATCTGTTTTATAATTGATAGGAGATAGGAGATGTTATTTTTTGATTGCTGGAAAGGGAATCAGCCATCTAGGAAACTGACAGGATGCTGATCATAGCCAACATAAAATGTCTTTTTAAGTTAAATGTAGAGTACTAGATCCTCTACTCTTCAGTGTCTAGAAGCTACAAAAAATAGGGTCTTTTTTTCATTTTTCACTATCTTCCAAAAATGTCACTCCTACTGGTCTGATAAACATAACATAATATCATATATTATATATATAATATGACTCTTCTTCATAACCCACTTTTTATGACGTTTTACTTCTTTACTTTTAGTGTTGTATTCCTTACATCTCCAGTTTTACCCACTTTATTATAGTGACTTAATTTTATTCTTTCCTTTAATATATTTTGAATATTCTATTAATCTTTTATTAGCTCTTTATTTTATTTTTATTTATTTATTTTTATTTATTTATTTTTACATTTTAATCCTACTTCTGCAATTCCTTACTGCAGATTCTTGAGAGTTCCCTGAGTTCCTATTTTTAATGAGTTCCTGTTTTAAAATGAGTTCCTATGTTTGATGGTTTCTTTTTGTTTGTTTGCTTCTCTGTTTGTTTGTTCTGAATATGTAAAGCATTGAAAATGTGATGAAAATCTGTATGAAAAGTGCTATACAAATAGAGTTTGATTGATTGATTGAATGTTCTGTGAATTCTGTGAATTCCTGACTATAGCGCCTGAAGACCACATCTGTCCAAAACAGCTACTTCTTTCAAGTTAAGATGGATTTTCTTTTTTAGAGAAACCAGCCTGAACCCGCTGCTCACCCTCGATATCTGACGGCTGGGTACTCCTTCAGCGTGGCGCAGAGCGTGGCCAGCTGCTCGGCCAACCTCTCCATCACCGGGTTCTTCAGCTGGGTCTTATGAGGGCTGTAGAAACTGTGGAAGGCATCTGGATTGTCCAGAGAGTACACCTGCACACACACACACACACACACACACACACACACACACACACACACACACACACACACACACACACACACACACACACACACACACACACACACACACACACACACACACACAACTTAAACTTTGCTTTAAAGAAACAGTAAACCACTTATTACATCCTTCTACTTTGGTTGATTTGAGCTTCACCACCTTCTTCCTGCACCATCTTTTATTATGTAATGTGCACAGTTTAGTGTCAGAGAGTTGTGACGTGTAGCTGCTGACTGAAACATTGATTATGGATGTAAAGCGTGATTGAGATTTTCATTAGGAGTGAATATCTCTGTGTAAAATACAGCAGGTTACCGTCAGACAGCATGTTATCTTACTGTAAAAAACAAGCCGGAGGTGTTGTGATAACATCAAACCTCTGATTTATATTCTCTCCTTTTCCCTATCGCCTCCTCTCATCTCCCCCTCTTTGACTTTCGGTGTCTCCACTCTTCTTTAATCTACTCTCCTTTGTCTGTTTACTCTCCTCTCTCAGCTCTTGATGCTCCTTCTCTCTCTCTCTCTCTTTCTCTCATCTCCTCTCTTGTCCTATTTTCGCTTATTGAATCTCCTCCCTTCTTCTCTTCTCTCCTCTGTTCTTTCATTTAATTTAATTTGAGATGCAAGGAAAAGATACCCAAAGAGGGGGAAATAAGGAAACTCTTTTTTCCCTTCTTTTTTTTTTTTTTTAGAGCTATGAGACATCCTTCTCCTCTCCTTTACTGTCTCATTTGCTTTTCTCCTCTCCTGCATCACACACTACCACTCCCTCCTCCCACCCCATCTGTCCACAGTCACATGACCGAGCTCCTGCTCTGCAGAAGGGTCCCTGCATTAAGATCGGCTGCGATTGGCCGCCGCCCGTCGTGTGGATCCTGACTCATCCAATGGGGTGTGAGCGTGGACGTGTGGGGCGGGTCTATGAGCAGCACTTTGCCTGGAGCAGAAACCCACTGACTCTGAATTAATCATAGTAGACAGGAGGGGAGCAAAGCATTGTGGGCCAAACAGCATCTTCAGATAGGAGAGAGAGTGAAGGAAGGAGAGATGTAGGAGATAAAAAGGGAGGGGGAAATTAGGAAAATGGGCTCGGAGGAAGAGAAAAAAGAAACACAAATGATGAAAAAAAAGCAAGAAGCGACGTGCAAAGGCAGGGTGGGAGGAATGGAGGGATTCAAGAAAAAAAACAGACAGAGGAGAGAGAGAGGGAGGGAGGGAGGGAGGGAGGAGGACAGAACATGATGTAGGCAGAAATTTGGAAATTTAGCAAGAGTGGAGAAGCGAGTGGGAGAGAGGGAGAGAAGGAGGGAGGGAGGGGAGGAAGGCGTTGTAACAAATGTCTTTCTGGAACCGTCTGACGGTAAACAGAGCAAGTGGTGAGTCAGCAGCATTGTGCTGCTGAGTGGCCACCTGAGTGTGTGTGTGTGTGTGTGTGTGTGTGTTTCTCTCTCTCTTTTTCTCCATCCCCGACTCTAATGACCAGTAACCTCAGTATCTATTCCTGTCCGTATCTTTTCCAGCACATCTCTCCTCCCACCTGTCTTAATCCATCTCTCCCTGCTTTCTCGCTTTCTATCTCTTTCTTTCTCTTTCTCTTTCTTCTTTTACTCACAACCACTGTCAAACAATAAAAGTGAACCAGATTTAATTCATGGCCTGTTTCGAGGAGAAAATAGAGGTGAATAATGCAGATTAAAGTAGAAAGAGAGAGTTGGATCGGATGCATTAAGAAATATGCATAAACAATCTTTCCATAAGATTTATAAAGCCATTTGTATGCACGCTTGTGTTTTATTAATCCCAATCATTGTGACACACCCTTGCATATTAATGCCTTGTCACATGCTTTCTCACGGCGCCGCAGGAGACTCCGTCATTACACAAGAGCATTTACGCATGGCCGGGTGTTTACCTGAGACTCGTAGGGCAAGAAGGCGATGTTGATCTCCGTCAGAGTCTTGATGGTTTTGGAAGCGCGGCTTTTCACCAGCTCGTTGAACAAAGGATCAGGGCAGGCTGGAAGAAATATTAACAATAATTATAGAATGTCAGGTTGATTATTCGCTATTATCACTTTTTGAAAACTGAAAAACTGAATAGTAATGAATAGACATGCATCTTTATCCATAGAGTGATACTGAAAGAACGTTTGCATTGTTGTGACACATTTCATGGACTTTAGGCATTTGTTAGGAGATCATGTTTGCCTTCAACCCTCAAACATTCCTCTAGTAACCTTTTTGGCAGATGTGGTTCTGATAGTTTTGATGTGACAGGTTGTCGTTGCAGATTCTCATGAGACCAACTTATATAACAAAGACATTTCTAACTCAGAGATATTAACAGAGGTCACTGTAGTATTATCAATTTAATTAAATAAATCACATAATATGAATAAAATGAGAGAAAAACACAATATAAAAACTAGAGCCTGACTGATACTGGATTTTTGGGGCTGATGCCGATACCAATATTATGGAGTAAAACAATTCCAATATCGATATATCTGCCGATATAAATACATACCATATCATCACGAATACACTTTAAGAAAAAAACTATAATCCATAAAATGTGGTTATGACTTGTGACAAAGATATGTAATGAAGACATATTTTACAGTTTAGGGATAAACCTTACTGTATTAAGTGACACTAGTAAAGAAAAACAGTAAACTTCACTGAGAATTTAATAATTATCAATAACTATAAACAACAAACAGCAAAAAATATGTATGTATATATCACACTTGAATTAAGTTAATTTATACATAAAATCCTGCCTATATAACTATAAAGAATTGACACATATCGGACAACATATATGCCAATACTGACATATCTGTGATCAATATCAGCTGATAATATCGGTGGATCGATATATCTGTCAGGCTCTATTAAAAACCCTCCTAGCTCAAAGCATCCTGATGATGCTTTGAAAAACTACTGTGAACTTAAGCTTTAAAACGTGAGCTTATCTATTAGATAAAGTGTTACAAGGAGCTTAGAAAAACAGCAGCACCAAAGAAAACAATACAGTAACACGCTGAACAATAAGTACAACTGAAGAAAATATAATAAAAGCAAAAAGCACAGAAACAGAAATGTCTCTGGAACAAGAACAAAGCTACACAAAGGGGAAGTTACTCACAGTCAGTGAAGAAAACATGGGCTGCTTTGTATTTAGCTGAATGAGGGTCTTTGAAGTCTCCAATGAGGGTGTGGACAGACTGAGGAGAGACAAACAGGCGATCAGAGCGTTCAGGTAAGTGTGTTGATTACAGTACTGTGTATAAGTGCCTATAATTAAACTCAATTAAGCTTTTTTTGGCATGATATTCTGATATATTCTGATCAGAAGAATGTCACCAAAGCTTTTATATAAACATAACTAAAGTATTAAACACAATGCAGATTTTTAGGATGTTACACACTATGCCAATAAAGCTGACATTTAAACCAAAGAGACCAAACACTAACTAAACCAACCAATAAAAAGTTAGTTAAATATTTATAAGGGAAAATCAGACAATGCCAAACATGTCAGAAGACGTCAGAGCAACAACCTTCATATGGAATACACTGAAAACATTATACAGCCTGCTTTGACAGCACTGGACTTAATTATAGTACAGCCAATAATGAATTCAGAGACCATGGAAACCAAGAAGTGTGTATGCGTGATCTGCCTCGGGTGAGTCAACAGCCGTGTGTTTGGACATACAGCAGCTTCTCTGTTCTCTGTGCTAAAAAAACACACACCCGCTGCCATTGACACACCTCTGAATGAGAGAAAGAGAGAGAGCGCACGCTCACCTTCTCTGTGGGTGTAATCAGGTAAATGGCCTCCAGGCTGGGAAGAGGCTCTCGCCGCTTGTTGATGTCTTCCACAACTAGAGAACAGGCACAGGCACACAGTTACACAAACAAACTGAGGACAAAGTGACATAGAGAAATGATAGATGTGACCGTTGTCTCTTACTGGTGATGCCCTCTGTCATGATGTCTGTCATCTTGCAGCAGGATGACAACATCCTCATGCTCAACTGGTCCACAATAAGCGCCTGGCAACAGGGGAGAAGACGGTAACTATACAAATACACTTTATTGCTCATATTACATGTTGCTGACAATGAAACTGTCTCGTTCAAATAAAGTTTTAAGGATTTTCTGATATTCACTGGTGATCAAATACGACCACATCACTCCCATTCTTCAGAACCTACACTGGCTTCCCATAACCTCAAGAATCCAATACAAAATCGCCCTCATCACCCACCTTTGCATCTACAGCAACGCCCCGCAATACCTCAAAGACCTCCTTACCCCTCACTCATCCACCCGTAACCTCCGGTCCCAAAGCACCAACCTCCTCCATCAGCCCCGCACACGACTCCGCACCATGGGAGACCGAGCCTTCTGCTCCACTGCCCCCCACATCTGGAACTCCCTCCCTGAACACCTACGACAACCCCAGTCTGTCGATGCCTTTAAAAAAGGGCTTAAAACTTTTTTGTTCAGACAGGCTTTCCCAGGTCGTTCCTAGATGTTTTTATTCTCTTTCTGCACTTTCTTCTCCTCTTATAGCTATTCTTTCTTCTGCTGATTTTAATCGTGTCTGATTTTAATCGTGTCTGATTTTTCTCTTAGTCTTTTGTTTATCTTGTTTTTTGGTTTCTGTAGCACTTTGAGATTACTTTATGAAAAGTGCTTTACAAATAAAATGTATTATTATTATTATTATTATCATTTCTAGGAATTGTCTAACTAAATCTAAGCAGATATCTTTAGCCTGTTTATGCTTTTAATGGATACTGATTGAAGCTCTCTCCTCTTCTTGCATTCAGTAGTGACTCATTCATCCCCTTTAAATGCAGGTTTTTAACTCTTTTCATGTAACTACAGTATGGCCTCAGTTATTCTAGTTTTGTCTAATGTGGACCATTGTGATAAAAGGACTAACTTCTATTTAACCTCTTTAAGTGGCATCCTTCCACTGCAGCTCTTCCTGTTGTGAAATATGGTTTTCTTTTCCTGATCTGAGTCAATGTTCTGAGGATAGAGAGTATTGTATGCTGCACAGATTATAAAGTGCCCTTGAGGCAAATTTGGGTTTTAGAATTTGGAGCTATATAAATAAAAAGTATTTAACTTGACTTGACTTATTGAAATATGTACTTTATTTTCATGTCTTTTTTATCCTGTCAGTTTTAATTGCTTTAAAAAAAACTTCCTCTATATTTGATTTGTATATGTGTCTTGCATTGCTTATACCTTTTATGAACTTCTCTTTGCTTTATCTTAATTTTTTCCCCCTGTTGTCGTTATTTGTTTGAAGACATTTCTTAGTAAAACATGCTGAAAATGAAATTTAACTAAATTTGATGGTTGTTTGTTCATGCAGGAAAGCTGCACAGCCCTAAAATTATCCTTCAAGACTAATTCCAGGAGCTATAGTAATACAATTGGATTAATATATCATTTACTTACACTTTACATCACTAACACTCACTAGATATGAGCAGTGTTTCACTTGGGCCTGTACTCTAAAAACTATACTATAAAAAAAAATAATGTTTTATCTCAGTCACACAGATTAAAGTTGAGTGGGGCTACCTCAATGAAAATGTCATTATGTCTTTATTGGTCAAAATACTGAACAGGGAAGACTTTTCTATTTCAGCCTGTTCATAAAGCAGTTGTGAATAGTGGATGGCGTGGTGAGTTTCTTTCCAAGAATGCACATTGTTCAATATATGTGTTTAACATGTGGAATAAAGCAGGAAGAAACAAGAAGATTTTGATTTGAAATATGATGATGTACTCTTTAGTTTGGCTCACATTAACCCCTCTCTATTAGGCTCACAGTTTGTAATTTAAAAACATATGATATAAATTCAATAAATATGTCTCTTCTTACCTTCCATTCTCCCTTCTTCTTTATCTTCTTGATTACATCATTCATAATCTCTGTAAAAGAAAAAGAAAAACCATCAGGAATCTCAGGGGTGCATTTTGATCTGATGAGCAAAACGGGGAATACTCATTAAAATGCACACACACACACACACACACACACACACACACACACACACACACACACACACACACACACACACACACACACACACACACACACACACACACACACACACACACACACACACACACACACACACACACACTGAGAGAGCTATTTCCACATAGTGAGCTAATCTCCACTCTCAGACCTAAAGGCCTTTACATAATGTTGACATAAATAAATGAATAATTTCCAAATTTCAGGAGAATAAGCTGTATGTAACAACCTTTGTTTGGCTATTCTGGAATTTTTCTTTTTTTACCCTCACATACTGCTCATATTCTAACTCATAATTAGCCTCTACACCAATTCACATCCTTAAACTCCCCATCAGTCATTAAGAAATGTTTGATTAACCCTTTATGAAGAGTGTATTCTATTTATTTATGAAAAAAATACATTTACAATCACTATTTTATGGTCCAAGAGAACATTTTAAAGAATATAAAGAATACAAGGTGTTTGAATGGTGTTTTTACAGCTCTTAAAATGGGTCAAATTTGTCGTATGTAAGGGTTAACATAATTTGATGATAAAAATATTTTAAGGAATATGACTTACTCTTTTCACTGTTCACTGAGCTCTGCCAAAACCATTTAAAGAGCACCTTAACACATTACCTACAATAATAATGTACAGTATGTGCTGCTATAAGACATAGTCTGTAGTTGTGGTATGGCATGTTTAACTACATATGATAGTATAGTATAGAATGGATTTAAAAACACCTCAACAAACAACTCAAACTAAACTATCCAGCCTTAATGATATAGAATTTAAAATCCCACAATGCAGTTCCTGCACTGGAGGACATTAACACCCAACAGTCAAACATGGCCTGCAACAAGGTTAATGACCGCAGATGTACACCAGTGGAATAAATCCTGTCCTGGTGCAGAGAGAATAAAAAACACAGAGACTGTTGGTAAATGACTCTGCTTTGTTTCTCAGAGACTTTACAGCAAAATCCACAGAGGAGAAATAATCGCGTCCACAGCGGGGTTACAGCACAGCGGCCTTGTTCATGCCACGGTGCTGATATTGGCCCGCTTTGCCAACCATCTGCCAGCTGCATTAGGATAAATCCATTTAGGGTGAATTACTGTTAAACATCATGCTGGATCACTACAAATATAAACTGCTAAACCCTTCAACCCCGGCTAAAAACCTGAAGCCACACAGATACTGATGGATTATGACAGATTAAAAAGGATTCGTACGAAAGATTACAGAGAACACATCGAATACACACATCAGGGGTGTGTCCGTTTCAGTCGGCGCTTGTTGTTTTCTACCTCCACACTGATGCGTAATAAATTCTTCCAGGTGAGGAAGATACTAGCTTCTGATTGGCCTTTTAACAGACAGAAGGAGGAGCTGCAGGCTACCAATAGGACAGATAGATATGATAGAAGGAAGGGTGGATAGATAGGATGGATGAAAGGAAGGAAGGAGAGGAAAACCTTCAGTTGCATGCAGGATTCTGGTCTTTTATGTCGTCATAAATAATAAAAAAAAGATACACAGAATGGGCCATTAAAAGCAGCCGACACACTGATAATGAATGAAATTTGACCGGGTTAATCCAGAAACAGCGTCAGTCTCTAGCCTCCACCTCCTGTGAGTCAGAGGAACTTTATCTGACCCCCTGTGGGACTGATGATCTTGGAATAGTGTGAATCTTATTCTCACTCAATGAGAGAGATTCCCCAACTCAGCTTCCTCCGGTCTATTTCCAGCATCTTCTGCGTCCTGTTCTGTGAGCCGCTGTGTCAGCACAATAGCACAGTGAACACAAACCCGAGCCACAAGAACCAAAAACTGGCACACGTGGGCATTTATTGTACTAAGGTGTTTGTACTTTTATTTTGGAGCTTGACAAATGTGTGCTGAATGCTCAAAGTAACAGTTGTGGCATTAAAGCGAGTTCACTTTCATTCCTAAAAAGACAACTTTGTTTTTCAAACGGCGGCGGCTCCGGGCCACAGGATGAGACACTTTGAGAAACAAAGAGGCTGTGGGATATCCGTCACTCGTTTTCCCCTTTCCTGTGCAGCGGCTGATGTGTTTCCTTTTGTTCTCTGTTGCAGCATTTTTCTGATAAAGGCTTCCTGATAAAAAGCTGCAAGAATGAGTAGTGGTACATTGGTGGAAACTTGTATTTATGCATTTATTAAAGGTGATTTTTGTCTGACCAGAAGCATTGATTTAAAGATATAAGCATATTTTTTCAAGGGGTTACTTTCATACTGATTCCTGTCTTGAACTGCACCTTTAACTGCAACTTTTACTGTTTATGTTCTTTGAGAGAAAAACTTGAATCCTCATTGTTAATTGATAAGTTTGCTCTCCTGTTAGTTTCACTGCATCTCTTTAGATTGGACAATTAACACCTTAATCAATTTAATTGGCACATTTAGTTTAGTGACCTTTCGTAATTTCCAGCATCTCCACCCAATAGCAACCTTGATCCTGCAAGAATTGAATTATATATCACAAAAGATTTTTTCTATTTTTTGCTCATATGTTTTATTTGTTAGATGTGGACCGGCTAAATAGTGTGTAACATCAGGAATTGTTTGAAATCTAACAGCCAAATGAATTTCGTATTGTCTTCAGAAATGATTCACTCTTTCTCCTCTCTATCATCTCCTCTGTGTGTGTTGACCTTCACTGAAGTCATGGGAATAATGAGAGGATAAGCTAGTGGAGTAGCCGCTGCACACTCTAGTAAGTGACGACTAAGAGCGAGAATCAAAACCGGAGACGGCGATGTGGATTTTTCCTCTCTGACGTCCTGATAGTGGTTCAACAATACAGGAACGCACCAGTCGGACTGAAGGGAAGAGACCTGAACAAACACAGCGCAACAGCTGTGTCAACCAAACAAGACTGAGTGGAACACACACACAAACACACACACACACACACACACACACACACAAACTCCTCAAAAGCCTCATAATCTCTCTCACATCCAGTTGAACAGGATACGTATCCTCATAGTGGAACGGAAAAGAAAATAACAACACACAGAAGACTTTTAATGTTTTCTTGATTACCGTATATGCAATATATATATATGCAATATAAAGGTCTAATTAGAGAAATGGTCATTTTAGCTTTTGAGCATTCTGGGATAGGCTGCAGTTCCCCTCAAAAAGGGTAAAGAGAGGAGAAAATAAATTAAAATGCACCTGCTAAACATATTACCTTGCTGGATTTTGTTTAATAGAGTCACACATGTTGACATTTCACCCTATAATAACACTCTAAGAGGTGGCGTGATGTGTTACTGTACATGATATTGCTGTTAGAGTCCATGTACACTCCTCCACCCAGCCCTGACTCCACGTATATTGCAGCAGTGTAGCCTTTGCCTTGTGGTTCTCCCCCCTTCAGGGACTTTCACCTATGAGTGCATGACCCATTTTTTCTCTGGATCTCAGCTTCACAGCAGCATCGTTCCAGAGAGAATCTGACAAGTCTGATCTTAAAGAGACAGGCGGACATTTAAGCTGGGATGAAATACAGTAGAGGACGTCATCACAGTTCAGCTTTTTTAGTCTGCTCAAAAAACATCACTGGAATCTTCATTTTGTAGGGTTTCAAATGAAATGCATCCATAGTGAAAAAGGGAACAAGAAGCTAGATCTCTTTTATAATCCATCAAAAAAAAAACATGTCATATATTAGTGATAATTAGTGGCATTGAGGTTTATTAGATTAGATTGGGGTTAAATCTTGAGTTGATAGTGTGGGTAAAACACACCTGAAATGATTAGTCAATAGTTGATTGATTGATCTGCTTTGATATTTGATTAACCTCATAGTCATTTATCAAGTAACAAACAATTAAAGGCCCTCAAATGTGAAAACTACCCAATTTCTCTATTTTATGTCATGGAATATATGTTTGGATCAGCTGTGCAAATACCTGAATAAAGCCCATTTTCAGTTTTAAATTAACTTGCAGTGGGCCTCTAGCATTATTTTGTTTTTTTTATTTTTAAGCCAAAGACTTAACTCATAATAAAAATAATAGCTAGTTGCATCCCTTGTGTAAATGGTAATGCATTTGTTAAACAGTGTAGTCAGTTTATTTCAACAGCGAGGGTTAACTGGTAACGTAGCATGAAACATCACGGTTGCTATGGTTTCCTTCAGTCCAGCTCAGTTCATTATACCCTTAGCACTAATTTAGAATTCAATTAAATAAAAAAATTACATCAGACATAAAAGACAGCATGTATATATCAAAGCCAAAAGTAGCTAAAAGTAGCCAGTTATTCATAGTCTCATGTTAGTGTGCATCCAGCCTGCAGTTACATAACACCACTAATCAGCCCCAACCAGCACAAGTGAGATGTCAGAAAAGCAGCAGAGGAACAGGAGTTTATGGCCTCAACATACACCCAGTCAGAGGTCACGCAGATGCAGGTTGATGATAGTTGTGGGTCACCTAGAAATGGGTAGATGTGAGGAACATTTCCCATGACCTGCGCCGAAGGGGAGACGATGCAGAGGAGACGAGAAAAAGCAGAATCATGAGACCTGAGAGCCGAGACGCTCTGACAGCAGGTCTACTGAGAAATCTTCCTGCCAGAAATACGATATATTAATGGTAGCGGTCTGATCTCTGGTGACTGTGTGGGCAGCACGTCGACTCATTCGCCTGCAGTTTACATAAACGAAGCTCAATAGGCCAAAATCTGAGCAGATACAAAACACATATGACATCAGCGTAAGCATGGTGTAGACATTTTTATTTTCAAAGGGAGTGGGCCTAGCAGTGCCAGCCAATGGTGTGGAGGCATCAGTCAACACTGGTGTGATGACTCAGCATTAATCAGCATATTCATACACTTTCAACATCGTGAGACACTGGATTGTTTCCTGTTGAGAGTCAAACATTGGGTGTGTAAAGACTAGAAGAAGGTCTTCTGTGCTTGCAATTCCCTCCCAACACACATGGAGTTGTCAGCCATCCCTGTTCACATGACAGCAAGCAGCTTCTCTAAAGGGGACACTCAGATGAATAGGTGGTCTTATCAATCCACAGAAGTCAGCAATGCAGCGTACGACAACATGATTTATTGCTAATTTCACACATGAATGCAGCAGGCTGTGTGTGGCCTTCATAGTGTGTTTTACCTCTTATGTGAGAGGCTTTACAGACGAGTCGACTATCACTACCAGCAGGCGCAGTCTGTAGTGGCCAGCTAGAGCTACTCATAGTCTATATGATTTTAGCCAGTAAACAAGATTTACAGCGCACATATACTGTATGTATACTGTATATTTACGGCTTTGTATTATTTCTCCACTCTCACAGCTGATTAAAAACACTGTATATATGTATGTATTTCTTGTTTTTCCTCTTAAGAAATTATATTCAAAATGTATATGTTAAAATTGTTTAAAATGTGGTATATAATTACACTCTTTCTATTTTTTCTTACATAATTAGGTCAATGACAAATAGCATTGCACCAATAGTGATAATGATATCGGATATTGATCCAATACAGACTCAAATAACTGGTTGGGTATGGGTGATAATTGGCTAATCTGGTATCATATACCGTTATTTTAATAATACTAATATTAATATTACTACTACTGCTAAAATAATACTAATACTACTAATAACTATGTATGATCCCAGTTTCTTCCACACAGTGAGACATACAACTTATTAATTAAACACTGTTATCAGATTGGTACTCGGTTTCAGCTGATACCCAAAGCCCAGGTATCAGTATCGGGACTGAAAAAGTCAGATTGGTGTATGCCAACCACATAACTAACAGATTGGGTGTCTTTAACTCCTACTGGACGCACACAGGTCGAATCATTTTAGCAGATATGACTAAACTGTTATCTTTTCAACACATTTGTCTCAGAGAGTGATGACCTACTTAAGCTCTTTTTTCTTAGAGTTGCAAGACCAGAAGCTCTTTGTTGTCAAAGTCATGGTTATAATATGGAACTACTATTCATTTATTCTCTTAATTTCTTGGTATTTGTCACATGTTTTTTTTAGTAATACTGAACATTTTTGATGACTCATTCTAAACCCACAGGTGTGTATGTATATGTATACAATCAAATGTAACAGTGAGCTAGACCAGGAGCTAACCCCTCCCATCAAAACAAAAAGCTCACTTCACTCACGCTCGTACTTATAACAGAGAGCTTTAATGTGTTTGGAGTTGTGTGTTTGGACATCAATTGGCAAGAATTCTGTTAACAAAATACCAAAAGAGCGTGGGTTGTAGTCTAATTTATTCATTTTTCTCTTCTAACAAAGTAGGTGAGGAAGGTGTGGGTGAAGGCAAACTGTCCTCTACAGCTCCAAATCGCTGTGAATCTCCAGAGACTCCATATACTCACCAAGTCACCCTCATCTTGATCAAATGAAATCCCTGAACGATTAGATCAAATCCCCCTCGTAATTATACCCCACATATAATATTTCAATTAGAAAGCCATCACATTACGGTCACTTACGGTGTCCTAAATGCTGTTTCAGTCACACTTACACTATTATCATTTAAAACTTGATCACTAATCGTTTTATGAGACTGATTAATCAGCTGATTGCTTTCAAGTCTTTTACAGAAATGCCTGTGCTGATATCAGTAAAAAAAATAAAAATAAAAAAAGCATTATTCAAGAGGTGTACAAACTGTTCTATTTTTTTTTTTTACATACTCTTCATCCACTAACTAAAGAGAGACTGGATTTAATTGAAGCTCGGAAATAACTCACTGTAACCTAGAGTGCTGAAAATGTCAGGAAGTAATAGACTTGAGGAAAGCAAGTGATGCATTGTGATGCCGTAGGCTGCAACAACCTGGCTATAGCTCCCAGTGATCTGCAGTTTCCTCTAGTTCAGTTTTACTGGTTATAGTACAGAATAAAAGCTCAAATCAGTATCCTTTTGCATATACAATCCTATCACAGTTATCATAACAACCTTACACATCACCATCATGTCACACTATCCTCTCTCTTTCTCCTTAATCTGCCTTTTTGTTGTTGTTGGAGGACGAGACCATCTTGGCTGGCGCTGCTTGGCTCTCGTACTGTACCGGTTGCGTATAAGTAGATATTTCTGTAACGCTGTGTTAAATATGTCTCCGCTGTATGTGTGAACTGTATGTATACGAGAGGAGTATGGCGAGATCGGTCACGTGCTGCTGAGAAGAGTGGGAGGAAGAGGATGTCTGCCAGCTCTGACACAGCACTCTTCCTCAGTGAAAGAGAATTCATTACGATTACGAGCCACTGTAACCCTGCATAAGAGAGCTCTATTTCTGCCAGCCCTTCATGCTCTGCAGCCACATCGACATGACATTTCGGCATGGATTTATTTGGGAGTGTGTGCATGTATGTGTGTGTGTGTGTGTAGCCTACATGTGTATTTGTTGTGTAAGTGAGTGCGTGTGTGTACTACGGAAGCCCAGGGGCTGCAGGCACTGCGTCAGAGACTGAGCCCAGACGAGGTGCGTGATGCACTGGTTCAGCGATGCTTCCAAGGTCAGTGGAAAGCTCTAGACAGTGTATTTGTGTGTGTGTGTGTGTGTGTGTGTGTGTGTGTGTGTGTGTGTGTGTGTGTGTGTGCGCTCGCAACTAATTGTATGCAAGTGTCCTTCTCTGTTTCACCTTCCTGCTTTCTTCTCCTCTATACAGTCCAACACAGAGAAGACTAAATACACACCAGATACATAAAAGGAAGAATGACCTTATTCATTACAACCAATAATATACTTAAAGGAATAGTTCAACATTTTGGGAAATGTGTTTATCTGCTTCTTTTTCTGAGAATGAGATCAGGAGACCAATATCAATCTGATGTGCTATGTAAGGAGCTGGAGTCAGGATATGGTTAGCCTAGCTTAGCATAACAACTGAAAGCTAGCAGCTAGCCTGGCCCTAGACAACAATTAAATAAAATATACCTTCCTAGATTTTTAAAGCCAATTAGGTGTTTAATCATTACCTTAATGCCAAAACACCAATTTGTGATTTTATGTATTCAGTTTATCTATCGGCTCAGTACAGCATTTCTTGCTAAAGCGCAAGTTTCCAGATATAATCGTTGAGCACAAGTTTTGATTTTGGTCTTTGCGCAGGCACGATGGAAAAAAACCTGGCAACCTCTCTGTGATGACAAGACTTCTGTGGCTGACTGATGTTCCTCAAGAGATTGAAACTCTGGACAGGGCCAGGCTAGCTTTTTCCACCTACTTCCATTCTTTATGCTAAGCTAGGCTAATTACATGACTCTCCACACACAGACATGTTGAACTAAGAGAAAAGACTCAAAGACATTAGCATGAATACTCAATACTCATAAATACTCTGGCGCGCAGGTGGTTGAGTGGTTAGAGCTCATGCCATATACGCAGCGGACCCCGGTTCGAGTCCTGGCCGGTGGACCTTTCTGCATGCCACACCCCCCTCTTTTTTTAAAAACTGCTCTTTTATACTACCCGACTCACATCTTTCAAAAGTCATCATTGCATCATTTGCTATTGTTACAATATATAAAGCACAAATTTCTCGTATCTTAATAGCCTGAATATTACACAAATAATGTATAGTATTTACTCCACATTAACAGTATATAATGTGAAATTGTGACAAAATGAAGCATCTGCTTGAAAAAAAAAATGCATGTAGCTTTAGTGTTATAGGTATGGTACGCCTTTTGGATGTTCAGATTATAACAAGCTGATTTAAGTGACCAGCAGACTCATGAATGAAATGATCAAACCTCCACAAGAAGAAAATAAGAAAATGTATGTTCAGGTATGCTGTTGACCAGAGGATCTAAGACTGTTACCATGAGATCACAATGTACTGTATGTGGTTTGAGTCATGTCAAACTGTGTACCATCAAAAGAAGGCAAAAGCCAGAATGAAAATATCCTGTGTTAACAGCAGTAGCAAGGTTACACTGAAGTTACTGAATGCAATTTTTACGATCTAAACCTTCAACTCAATCCACTTATCATGCTTATATGAGTGGACAATCAGATTACTTTTACTATTATGCAATCAAAGGATGGTGATCATATATATGCTTAATGCTGGGTGCCAATTTAACAGCACTGTATGTGCAGTATGAACCTCATGACCCTGCAGAGCGATAAGCAGGTAGGAAATTAATATGTATGTCTATAGTATGTCGGAGATTTTCTACATTTATACTGAGGTAGCTCTCAGCTTTCTGCTTGTGTTAGGTCATTGTGGATAATGATGCAGATCAGGACTGCTTCGTGGCTTTATTAGATGTATAGGATTTTTGAAGAAAGGTAATGGAGTATCTCTCTTGAATAGTCAAAAATAGACATTATGTTCTCCTATTTTATCTACAAACTGTTTCTCAACTTTATTTCCAGAAATAACCAATCATACTACGTCACAATTCACTACATATACTGTGATTCAACTAAATGAATGAATAAATCAGTGACTGAATGTAGGTGATTCCTTCTCCTGGTTGACATAATATAAGCAACAACTGGCCTGTTGTATTTCTTGAGAAATACACGGAGTGGACAGAATAAGATGAACACCTGCTCGATATAATGATTTCCAGTCCAGTTGCTCTACATGAATCATACTGTAAAGTCTTCACCTCTTGACTGTCAAATACAGAATATTTCCCTTTAATCTCCAGGTTGTAATTTGCAAACGAAATCCCTGTGATCCCTGAGTTTCATCAAATCTGTCACCCTGAGCAGCAACACCCTTTTTGAAATAAATACCCAGCATCCAAGGCGTCTGCTGACTGATGAGCTCCTCATTCAGTCTCATTTTCTCTCTGTTGATGCTCACATAAAGTCATGAAAGGGGAGGGTGAAGCATTGCTCGCTGCCCATCCCCCCTCCCTCTCCATCCTGGCTTCTACATCCACTGCTGCAGAGAGGACCCATGATGGTGTCGCCCTCCCTCCCTCTCTGCCCCCAACACCTCCAACCAATCCCATCCTGGCTTCACCTAAGCCAAACAGAGCGCAGGTGTTGCCTGCAGCGTCCCTGCCTTCACCTACTGGGAAACACACACACACACACACACACACACACACACACACACACACACGAGTGTTTACATTGTTCTGTAAAAAGGCGATTCACTCGACACCGCGTGCTCGCATATGCCTGCCTTTACTTTGACCAACAGGATTATGTAATTCGGGCCTAAATGATAAAAGAAGACAAACCATGCAATAATATCTGGCACGTACAGCGTTGTAATGGCGTATAGGTGCGCAGAAGATTTCACTTTAAATTTCAGTCTGAGGGCCTTATATAAAAAAAAAATGGTGCCATGTCATGAAAATCTTCTCACTAGCACGGCTACCAGTGATGCAGGGTGTGAAACTGCAGATCTGGACTCCCACTAATACATATTCTCACCTCAAGCACAATATGACACCAAATAAGGTTTTCTACTCAGCTACCCAAAAATCTGCTCCAACTACACAATAGCCCTGGTTTATAAGTAAATGAATGTCTATCATCACTATATTATCATATCATGTGACTTTCTTTCACAATTATGTTTGAATTAATGTTTTCATGCAAACTATAATGGACAAAATCAGTTGTTAAAGTGTGCAGTCAAATCAAGCTCATTTTAATGTGACTCAACTGTGAATATATTTTTTACACAAATAGCTCCTATGATATTTTTTTTCAGCCATATCCTCCAGCTTTATACTACAGTCAGTATATATAGGCTACCATCAGTCAAAAGAATATATTAGTATATTCATGACATAATATTATATTGTTGGCTTCGGTGTGAATTTAGATTTTAGTAGTTCAGGCTCCACTTTGCACCATGTGGGAGGCCTGCAGAGACATTTTCACCCTGCATCATATCATAGCAGAGGGAGTGTGTGTGTGTGACTGGGGAGGAGATGGATGTGTATCTGTGGGGGTGGGGTTGGGGCCCAAAAATTCGCAGCAGAGCCCAAATGATTGTCTTGATCCTGATATAGGATTGGAGAAATTTAAGGTTTCAGCAATCCTACAGCCAGAAAGTCAGACGTTACAACAGAGCAAGAGAGAGAGAGAGAGAGAGAGAGAGAGAGAGAGAGAGAGAGAGAGAGAGAGAGAGAGAGAGAGAGAGAGAGAGAGAGTAGATTTTTGTTAGTGAAATGTGAAACCAGATCAATAAACTGAACCACAGATATTAAATGAGGCGAATCCTGCAGCATGGGCAGGGCACGTTAAACGATGAGAACGTGCAAGCAGAAGAAACGGCGGTAAACAAAAATGATGGATTAAACAGCTGGGCTTCATATTATCTGATTGATCTGTGCCAGTCTTTGCTATGCAGGCCTGTCTCCCATTATCAGGACCACCTAACACTTGCACCCAGTTGACCCTGCTGAGGAGAACGGAGCTGCGCCTCCATGTTCGGGCCTGCATCAGCACCACACACTGACACTGCTGGAGCGAAATAAATGACTCTAAATGACTAAATGAGACACAGGACAGTCTATCCTGCAGCGTCCAGGCTTACACAGGTTTGACCGGTGGCGCACTGCCAGGAAAGGCCAGATGATGATGAAAGGGTATTCTCTGGTGGTCGTTACTAACTCATACACAGATAATGCGGAATTTCTCGCAAGGCGGCCTTCTCCTGGCAACTTTCTCTCCTTGAATACAATCCGCCATTAATATGAACCAGGGCTGACAGCGGCTTGTTTCAGCGCTGGACCGCACTGGGTTAGAAAGGGTGTTTTACGCAACCGATTCCTGCTCCATCAGAGGGGTGAGGCACTGCTGAAATCAGGGAATCCCACAGAGACGGAGTGATTATGTCCAATCACTTTATAATCAATAGCATTACAGTAGATTACAGACTATAATTAGCTAAGCAAGGCGTGAGAAGCCAGTGTCTGCAGCATCCTCCTGCACAATAATCAGCCAAACTACAGTTGTGATGCAGCTCCAATGCAGCGCGGATTACTCCTGTAATATACACTGGTTGGGGGTAGAAAGGGCGTATGTGGGCTATGTTTGCCGCCAGGCTTTCTGCATCCTGCTGGACAAGGATGCCTAGATTTTCCCATCAGCAGGCTAATCGCTGCTTGTTAAGAGCCATTTTTTCAGGTCTCGGCCGCTTTAAATACTATTGCGCATCCGCGCCGCAGGAGCCCAGTGAGACAAACCAGCCTCTGCAGGTTATCTCCAGCTCCCTCATCACACGACCGTGGTTTACAATAGGATACAATGGAGCACCAACAGCACCACCTTCATCACCATCATCATCATTACCATCCAGCCATCCGCATCCTGTTAAAACACAAACACATCTGCGCGCATAGAGTATAGCGCGCCGCAGCGGAACATCTCATCAAATTCTGATCTTATTAATAATAATACTTATAAAAATATCTTACTTTCGCCGACCACCGCCTTTAATCCGATAGGTGCCATGATGCTGCTGAGTGTTGGACGGAGTGTTCACCCTCTGCTTCCTCCCTCGCTCTTTCTCTCTCTCTCTTTCTCTCTCTCTCCTCTCTGTGTTCACCTCACATCGCTGCGGAGGAGCCTCCAGTTGGAAACGTCAGCACGTATCCTTCCGCATCATCCGAGCATTGGTGGTGTTGCACATATGGATACAACTGTGTCTTATTAGCCTAAGAAGAATGTCTTAATTAGCCTTATAATGACAGATCTTCGTTAATAGCTCGATTTTTAAGCCCCTAGTCAACCCTTACATAATGAATACATACCTTATGATATGTTAGAGCCTATAAACATGCCACATTTAATTATTGTCTATAGTATGTGTAGCATGTATGGTACTGTATGTGTAGCCTACAGTAGGAAATAACCTAACTTTGTAACCTCTCTATAGACTATGTGTTTGGGTTTGAGGCTATTTCATTGCATTTGGTGTAAATGTTGATATAATTTTTAATTGGGGAAGTGGGCTTAATGATTCATTATAGGCTATCATCTATAAGTGTCAATAAAGAAAGTTCCCACAGCCTAAGATGATGTCAAGTTCATTATTTTAGCCAAAACCCAATCAAAATAAAATAAAAACATTCATTTAGAAATATAAATAAGGCTCAAACGCACATATAAGAAGCTGAAATCAACAAATATTTGGTAATTTTGCTTTAAAAAAACGATATTAACAATTAATAGATAATTAAAGATAATAGTATGGAATATTTACTGTTTATCAGCTGATACATTTATCCACGGTCAGCAGCAGTAGAGATCATTGCTGTTACTGTATTCATGTGGAGTGGACTCCACATGAATAGCATGGAGAGAAGCTATTGTAACAACTAGTCTAATAAATGATTAATTCAGACCTCCGTGGCTGTCAAGACTTTATCAGATTATTATAAGACATCAGTCAGTGAGAATATTGTACACATTTTAAGCCATTAAAGGTTGAATTACACCCTTCGGCCAATTTTAAGCATAGCAAAAGAGGTGAGTAATTGGGTTTATATTACAGGTTTGCTGTGATAGAGGATGAGTGAGGTCGATACAGTTTATATATGAAACAGCAGAGACATAAAGTGTCCACAGGGGGGCAGCATGTATCTTTGTGCAGCATCTTTTTGAGCATCCAGGACGATAGTTTCACTCCAATGCAGCACTTCTACTGGAATTCAGTTTATTTTGGTTTTTCAAAGAAATTATTTTGAAATAAAAAATATTTGCAATAAGCCTGATTGGCTAATGGTGATATGTGAACAGAAAGGGGTTGGTGTGTTAAAATTCCACATCAACAAGTCAGGAGCTCAACACCAAATACAATCACGCAGCACCCAAATTGCAGCACCCACATACGGAGCAGGTATTGAGTATTTTGTTACTTTACGCACCTCCTGGCCACACCCTTGGCAGCGCACACTGAACACGTTGGACCAGTGATGACTCCCAGAGGGTGTGTCCTGCCAGTGCGAACCAGGCCAGTGTTCTCTTGTTCTCCTCCTCCTCCTCCTCCTCCTCCTCCCCACCGCCGTTTACTTGTCACCTCGCCTCAGTCCTCTCCTCCTCCTCATTGGGGAAAGCGGGAGAAAAGACAGGAGCCGTGCGCCTCTCTGGAGGAAAAGTGAAGACCTTTTATTACCCCAGCGGCTCAGCTCGGATATTTGAAATTGCTGCACACATCACCAACTTCACCTGGAATAGTCTGTACAGTTTGGAACCAGCTCGGATACTTTGCAGGATCTTTGAAGCGTTTCTGTAACCATGGGGGACGTTGTTTCCTCTCACCTGGATGAGAGCAGACGGGGGATGATTACAGGTGAGAGAGGAGTGACTGTTTGAGCTCATTGTGTTCAAATCTAAAGCACCTCTGGAGTTTTTATACAACTTAAAAAGAAGTTTATTAAGATTTTATATGTCCTCTTGTAGGGTTTTCAACACACTGTATTACATAATTCATGAATAGGTTTATTATCCTCCTCATTACTCATTGTTCACTGACTTTCCATTCTGCCAAACTACTTGTCTGGTTGTGTAAATCATCAAGAGTAAAAGCATTCATTCAGCATGTCTGCAAGTCTTCAAATGTCTTAAATTTGCTTTAACAAAAGCCAGGCGTTAAAATCCAGCAAATTATTTCAGATTCCAGTCGGGCTTTATTGCAATTAGAGCAATTGTGTCTTTCAAAGTGAGATTCACAGCCAACAGTATAAAAGCCTTGCTTATCTGTTCGACTACTTTAGATAAACTAAACTGCCTTTACACTGATCTGTCAGCATGCTGATCCACACTGAAACCTTCCTGCATGATTTAATCTACAAAAATACATGAAACTGAACAAATACCTGCTTTACCTTTACAGCAAGTGTCACTTTTCTTTGTTTCATTGTACAAAAAACGTTTATTTCTATCAGTGCATTGTTGCTTTGCTCTACTTGAAGACTTCCCCTCTGAATCCTTCGTTTGCTGCAGGCCTATTTCTCAAAGATAATAAGTAGGTTTCCCAAAGGGGAGCATGTTTGTATAAGTTTGGGACTGACTGCTATTTAAGTCTCAGATTGCTCCGAGTCTCCCCACTGTGAACTGCGCAGGTCTGTGTGATTATTTCTGTGTGACATTGGAGCAGAGGAACACAGGCTGGAATACTTGGATCAGTGGATGTTTCCTAAAAAGATCAGATTCTTTTTTGCTAGAAGTAGTTAGAAGAAGACAAAAAAAAAAGCTCAGGAAAGGGGAGACTTGCTTGTTTTTATGTTTACGCTGGTGGTTAGATCCTCGAGGCTCAGGCTTTCCAGAAACTTGTGTCAGAGTTATTTAAGGTTCGGCTAGGGTGTTCTTTCAGTGTTGTAAGTGTGTTTGTGTGTATATGCTGGCACGCGTTTTTGCATGTGGAAGTCAAACCACAACACACACACACACACACACACACACACACACACACACACACACACACACACACACACACACACACACACACACACACACACACACACACACACACTTCTTGGGTATTTACATAGACTTACAGTCATTTCCTGGAGTCTTACCCTAACCTTAACCTTAACCACTAACCCAAAAACTCAGTTTTACCACACAGGGATATAACTTCCATCCCCAATTGCACAAGTTGCCCCTAATCAACTGGTCTTAAGTCTGGTTTGTGTCCCTGCAAGTGACTCACGTTGTAGTCACACATCACAAACACCCACACACACACCCAAACACGATGTTTTTGAGTGTCAGATGTTGAAATAATCTCAGAAAGTCAGACAAATTATCCCGTTTGCAGCTGCTTCTTTACATCAGATGTGTATCTAAAGAGGCTTAGTCAATTAAATGATTATTTGATGAAGATAAAATGAATCAACATCAGTTTACAACATAACTGACCATATATGTCACTTATTAAAGACAAATGTGGCCATTTTGCTGAATGTTTTATATTGAATCTTTGAGTTCTGGACTATTGGTTGGAACAAAACAACAAGGAATGTTAGGATGTGACTCACTTTTCTAGGAAGCTGTGTCATTTAACCATTTTTCATAACTTTCTGACCTTTTATGGACTAAACAAGTAGCTGAATTTAAAAAATAGTGATGAATTCATAGATAATACATAGATAATGACAATGCAATGACGCAGGCCTACTGTACCAATATCTAAAGTCATTCTCTGTGGGGGAGTGGAGAAGCCTCAAAAAATGAAGCTGCACGACAATCTTTCAGATTTAGGATAAGCTGAGAAGAAGCTGTAAACAAACAAGACACATGTTAAGTATGGAAGTTAACTCAAGTGACATAATCCCGTCTCAAAAAGTCTGCTTACTCACTTTTCTCAGCCTTCAACTGCATCTCACAGTCTTCATCCATGAGTGGATCTGTCTCAGGTGTCATCACTTGACCTTAAGTGTCAAGTGTTGACAAAAGGTGTTGTCTCGTCAGGTTTGTGTGGGAGATATATTAATGTTGCTGCCATTCTGATACAATGCAGCTATGACACATGCAGGTTTATGCTGTATTATCGCCTCGGATGGCGACATTAACTTCTCGTCATTTTGGGGTTTCAGTCAGATTAACTTAAATCGTGCAATGTTTTCTGCTCGTGAGTCAGGCTGAGAAAAAGATACAGGGGATAATGTGTGAAACTGCAGAAGTAAAAGCAGGTCGTAACTTGTCACAGGGTTAATACTGTAGCTGTGAAACTGCTGTCTAGTCTCACACACACGCCCTCTCCCTCTATTGTCCCTACCTCCCCCTCTCTGTGTGGAATCTCTGCTGTTTTCTTCTTCTTTTCCACTCAGCCTTTCTTTCTGCTTTGGGAGTCTTGTTTGGAGTAGGTACCTCCCAACAAGGTGATTACTTCATGCTCGCTGCCTTAGCACATTCTCACAAAATGATCACCCACACACACTACATGACATTACATTCATCTACTCATAATTGCTTTTAGGCTCAAGAGAGACATATATTTATATTATATATTCTCTACACTTTCAAATATGTGTTTCTCAAATGTGTGTGTAGGGACTGTATCATGCAGACAACATGAGCCTGCATCATTGTCACAATTAAATTTGATTTATTAACTGAAAAGCTAATTTTAATCATTTGGGAAACACCCCAGTACCCCCGCCCCCCAGAACTGTTGCAGTGCAGTTTTACCAGTATTCTTATCAGCTTGTGTATTTTGGACTCTGCTCACTAGAATACAGGGATATACAGCGTCCATTGACACTTAAACAAGAGTTGCATAGTCCACCCCCTTCTACTAGCTCACATCTCTTCCACTATCATCTGTAATTCTGTGGATTTTCTCATTAAGGGTTTGTTTCATCAGTCTTTCTGAGGAGCTGGGACACGTTTCTGGGGTTTTCTTTACATATTATAAATAATTGTGATACTTAGAATTAGAGCCCGATATATCAGTCAACCGATATTATCAGCCGATATTGGCCTGTCACAGATATATCGGTATCACTGTTTATTCCATCCGATATTTTTTATTAAAGATATAAATAGGCCACATTTTATATATATGTAATCCTTTTTCCTGATTCATGTTTACATATTAAATTCTCAGTGAAGTTTACTGTTTCAGTGCGCTGATGTCATTTTATAAAAATTAAGTTTATTCTTAAACTGTTAAATATAATGGCCTCCATCATTTCAACAAGTGTTTGATAACCACATTAAAAAAGTGGGTTTATGTACATATTCTGTATATATAAGATTATCAGCCACTATATCGATATCAGAATTTTTTTACTTCCTAATATCGGTATCGGCATCGGCCCCAAACATCCAGTATCGGTCGAACTCTACTTAGAATTCAACACTTTTTTATCATTTTAAACAACACAAAATGGCCAAAGCTGGGCAGTAAATCAATGTAATATTGTCTTGTTTCACAAAAGACTAACACTAGCAAATTGCTTATAGTCAGTAATGGAGACTTGACAAAAAACCAGGAGAGAGAGAATTTGGGAATGACATGTAAAGGTCTCCCGCCTGATGCAAAACAGAGCCGTTAAGGTTCATTGTTGGTGTCTTAACCCCTTAACCACCAAGATGCTGCACACAGAAATACATCTATTCCTTCTTTAATCATACCATTTTTATATAGCCAGCACATTTAGATTCTATGTGTATGCAAATTTGACCTATACCATTTAACGTTAGTTTGTAATTGCATAAGAAAACGTCTTCAAGCCAATGAAATAACTGCCACTGGATATGTTCTCACACCTATGAGTGCAGGTGTGAGTGTTATCTTGCATCAACATCTGTACATATGTGGGATCAAGTAGGGAGAGAGTGTATTCAGTGATTTCAGGTGGTTGAGAGTCAGGGTTGGAGGTTCATCTCATTGATAGACTACTGGATGAGAAAGCATAAAGAAAACAGGTCTCGGAGTGTATAGAGGAATAAGCTAACTGAGAGGAACAGGAGAGAAAGATGAATTTTGGCATGCCTATATAGTTAAGTATGTATTTAAGGAGTGGTCTTTGTTTCCAAACTCTACTTTCTCAGTGTGCTGACTTTGGCACGGGAAGACGACCAATGGAAAGTACCGACTCTGAGCACGTTTAGAACGGAGGCCTCATTATCCAGCACATATCTGGTGGAAATTTACACAGGATAGAAAAAACTGTTTCTATCCAGAATCAGATAAACACATAAAACAAACAAAAGGGAAAAAATGATTGAAATGAAAAATTAGGCAAAGGATTTAATCTGACAATCAAAAATACTTATTATTTAATACTCACAGACACATTTTGGTCGGAACCAGAAATGATTGAGGTTTGACCCCCCGGCCTTACTAAATAGTGGATTTACAGGAGGACAAAAAAAAGGTTGTGAGTCTCATCAGTCATCCATCCCATCCTGGTATGAAACTGATGATGTTTTTTAATAAATCCGCGTGTCCCTGTCCCACCTCCTCCACATTCTCTCCCTGTCTATCCTGTCCTGTCAGCTCTTTCCTTCCTGCTCTCCCACCGCAGGCTGGCTCCCTCCTTCCTGTGTTGTACCTTCCATAAACAGATCATAGTCAACACTGTCTGCTGCTGACAGAGCCACACATTCTGATTGGCTTTGCTGACGTACTCTTTCTCCAGCACTGGAACGTGGGAAACCCCTACGTCCCCTCCAGCAGGTTTCTTGGACAGTTTACTGGAAGCTGCTTGCAGGCAGTGGTGGAAAAGAAATGCTGAGTCAAGCTCGGGAGAGGATGATACAATTGGATGCTGCTCTCACTTAGAACAAGCGCTACAGCTGACAATTATTCAAATTGTTCAGTTAATTGATTCATCTTTAAAATATATGAAAATAGTGAAAAATATCTTTGACAATTTCTTAGAGCGTAAGGTGACATCTTCACATTTGTCTCAATATTCATTTTATAATGAAACACTTTTGAGGCTCAGGTTGAATGTGTCTTATGTGATGAGCAACAATTTGATTGAATAGCGCAGCTGTAAAAACATGGAGTCTTCTTTCACTCTGTGTAAACATGATCCAGGAACACCCTGATCACATTCACACACTTACACACATTCACACCTGGAAGCTGCCCAGTACACCCACAGTCCACTGGAGCAGGTGGGGTTAAGAGCCTTGCTCAAGGGCACCTCAGTGGTGGTAATGAGGGTGGGAAAAGTGCTTCTTCTTCACTTTCCCCCATCCAGATTCATCCTACCGGTCCGGGGAATTAAACCAGCAACCTTTCAATCACAAGCTGGCTTCTTTAACCTTTAGGCATCCACTGCTACTATAAACAGGGCCATGTGTCATTTGAAATGTTTCAAATCGAATGCTGATACAATAATTAGATTTCGGTTGCAATACCAAAACATTAAATAAACAAGATTACAAATATGATAAAAAATTCAGTACCAGCATTCGGTGGTTGACTGTTGTTGATCTGCGTGCTACAGAAACATTTCAAAGTTTCAAAGCTCAGCCTTAGAAGTAGGTCAGAAATGACATTTTAAGCCAGAGCATATTCAGAAATCTCACAGTAATTCCATCGAGTGTTATGTGCTTCAACTATGCAAAAGCTTTCCATTTTCCTGTGAAAGAGCTGCTTAGAACAGCCGTGACATACAGTACAGTGTGAATTAAACTGATAATACATGCTAGACATCTCTCCGCTGAGTGCTGCACACCAGTCACTATCTTTCATTTACAAAAGCTCCACTTTACATTTTATTGTATGGCGCTTTTCATAAAGAGCTGATAGCAGCAGTGACGCTTTGTGGCCTCATCAGTTTATCTTCACAGGAGAACGTCTGCTCCACATCAACACTTAGCTAATATTTAACAAAGACATTTAAACTGCTGTGTTTTGAAAAGATGGTGAAATTATCCTCAGAGAGAAAAGCTTGATCTTTATTAGTGTTTACTGCAGTGCATGACGATGTAGTTTATTTTACCTTAAATATATTACAGCATGTACCTTTAAACACAAATGTTATGCATTGTAATAAGACTGACTTTTCACTCTGCTGCATCTTCACTAAAAGTGCTGTAGAACTATGATATTGTGTAGTTTGGACGGTTCCTGACCTAGTGTGTCTGTCTGTGTCTTCTCCTGCAGCTCGGACCAGAGATGTGATGAAGCAGTTCAGCGACGTGTACGAGCAGCAGTACGCCGTCGCCCTCTTCAACAGCGTCCGCTTCGAGATAGAAGGAGGAGGAGGGCCGCAGTCGCAGCTGCTACACAGAAAGGCAAGTGTGGGCAAAGAAAGAAAATGTGTTTCTTCTTCATCATGCAAGATTTTTTTTAATTTGTGGAATATCTTTGTTGTGGTGTCTTTAATGGCACATGGAACTGAATATTGAGGGATAATTCTAGTTGATTACAGCTTTGTTTGTTATTTTTGTAGTTTCATTGATTTTGATTATGATAACAATACACTCACCGCAAGTAATTGCTGAGGCCTGGCAACACAGGAAGTGGCTACAAGAGGATCTAACAGGGCACAAGCACTCAGATCATAAGATGAGTCAACACTTTATCCAGATTAAGCCGAAAATGGCAAAAGTTTTACTACTTATATTTTACCCAGTAAGTGAGCATTGTACAAGAACACACACAACTAATACATGTACGACAGGTCAAAGTTGAACCAGGATGCTGGTCAGTATGTCTGATAGATGTTTAGTTTTTACACTTTTGCATTTTGTAGTCAACAATTAAGGTTGTAATAAACCATGTCACAAAATTTCCATCCATGCCCTGATGTTATTTGCAAACTAAAGAATTAAGAATGTGGTTCCAATGATCAAACTTTGTTATTGATCATTTTAACTTACTTGATTAACATTTTTGACGTGTTTTTGGTATTTTTATGCCTTTATTTGGGAGATTACACTAGAGAGATGACAGGAAACCAGGGTAAAGAGAACAACACGCATTATAAAGTCTCCATCTGGATTTGAACCAGGGACGTTTGCAGTTCATGGTCAGCTCCGTAACCTCAAGGCCACCAGACATCCCTAACTTGTATAATTTGACTGTTTGCAGCTTCCTTTTTGCCATCTTAACAGGATGTTTTGCTATCTAATAAGAACAAATCGACACCGGCGTTGGTAGCTGAATGATTTGTGCACATCAGTTTGGGCTTCGTCAGGTCAACAGAGCTGTTATACTCGATGCATGAATGAGCTCATTCTCGGGGAGTCTATGTACCAGTACGTTACCTAACGAGCACTCTTGTAGTTTAGTTTTTGTATTCATTTCATGTTTTGGTCAGTGAACGTACTGAAGGTCTCACTTTTGTTTATGTTTTCAATCAGGGGAGGGAAAGTGGAGCACATTTCACACATGAACAGAGATGCTGTTTGGAATCCTGTTCTAGCAGTTCATCTCCTCTCTGTGTGGAGGACAGCTGCTCATGTGACACAAACACACCAAACCAAACGCACATGGGAACCAACACGGTGCAAACACACACAGACATTTGTATGAACTGTAATATGCAGTGTGTGCACAGTCCAATGTAGTTTTTGGATGTTCAAAGTTGTAAACTTTATATTTAGGGTCATTTTTTTCAATTTGCATCTGTGTTTGGTCATTTAAAAACATTGGAGTAGAAATATACAGAAATACACAATAGCACATAAATCTATCAAAAAACAAACACTGCAGTTTAACCGCTTGTATAGGGACGCATAATCTGCACCTCAGTTGCATTTTATTCTTATTTTCTGTTTATTTCTTTACTGGAAACATTTCTGTGCTGTGTGCATTACAATAAGACTCCACTGACCCTGTTATTCACAGACACAAAATCCACAATTTAACATTTTCAGGCCAACAAACAGCAGCCAGCCTTCCCTTCCAAACACAAGCGCCTCTTTATATTTGAGCCCTGCTGCCGGCCTCCCTGCGCTCCTTCTTTCCTTCCTCTGTGCGGTCTGAGTTACAGGATTATTTGATATAAGACAGGAAATCTGAAAACAAAGTGGGTGGTTTGTATCCTTGTATAAACACTTGTGTTTAGGGGTACAAAAAAGAAAATCTCCACCCTCACACATTTGGAAACACAAAGTCAGCTTCAAGACTTTGGAATAGTCAAACTCAACTTTACCTCTTTTCTGTTGTGCTTTGATATCATACAGTAATGTGATGCTAAAAATGACTTTTGATTTTTCAGGACCCACTGGCAGGCCGGTCAATCTTCTCAGGGAGTCTGTTTCAGTACCTGGAGGAGAATCGTAAGTGGAGGAATCGCTTTGTGTTCGTGCCAAACAGCTACACCATCAGCCTGTATGAGAGCAAAGCAGTGAGTACACCTAAGGCTAAACTGCTGTTTAGTTTAGTGATTTGAACACTTGTGTCAAAACTGTTCGGTGTGTTTTTTCTGTCTGTCTAACAGGCACATGAACGGAGCCTGCACCCGAAACTAACCATCAACTGTGCTGGGTACAGGGCCTTGACCTCCATGGAGGAGTACATGGAGCTGATTAATACCAGCCTGCCTGGTAGGAAAGTGACAGAAACACAAAATAATGACAATTTGCTGGATATATGACATTACACGACAAAGATATGGCTAAAAATACTGTATAACTGATATATTAGAGTCAGTCAATAATAGTTTGACTTATTAATCAGTTGAGTTTCAACTTCAATCTAATATTTAATGTGAGATTTTCTTTTATATGTGATTTTTGTATTCATTTTCCATTTTGTGATATATAGTGATATCAGCGGTATATGTATTTTTTCTATTGGCAAATTATAGAATAAATAACTTGATGTGCATTTATTTATATATATTTTGAATTTTTGTATTGTTTTTTCTTTATATTTATATCTCAGTACAAATGTATACATCAGAATCAGAATCAATCAATCAATCAATCAATTTGGATATGCTGGATGTGTAAAATCTAATCAGACAGACTGAAAATGGGCATAATCTTCCATTGCTTAACTTTACATTTAAAAAAAATTCAAATGATAATGAAGTATTATTTATATATGTTCTTTGTCATAATTATTAAAACACTTTGTAAATCTTACTTCTAACCCTAACCCAACAAAAAGAGGAACGTTTTCTCATTCTCACTCATGTTATGTGACTTCTTATAGGTATCAAGGCCAAAGTGGGCAATAATCCATTCATCAAGTGTCCCACTCAGTTCCCCCTCATCCTGTGGCACCCGTACGCCCGCCACCACTACTTCTGCGTGATGACTGAGAAGGAGCAGAACAAGTGGCATGCTGTGCTACAGGACTGCGTCAGACACAGTAACAACGGTAACAACACACACACACAGTATATACATCTCATAGTAAAGTAGAGGTGAAGCAGTAAAAGCACTAGAAAAGATCTTCTATTAATGTGTTTCAGATTATTTATTAAAAACAGTAAATAAAGTACATACAGCAGTCTCTCTGTCTCTCTCTGTGCTCCACCCTCTCTCTGCCTCTCCACCTTTGATGATGTCTCATTGAGGGTGTGTGTGTGTGTGTGTGTGTGTGTGTGTGTGTGTGAGGCCTTTACATGCCATCTGAGTGAGCTGGTTAACCTGTGAATGTGAGACGGTGCAGGAATAACATCTATTTGTTTTTTTTATTCGTATTTGCTTGGTTACAGTGTGACATGTTGTCATTTGATCAAAGCTATACATGTTACATCTCATACAGCCTGTCAGAATCCTCAACACTCTGATAGCAGGTAGGGACTTTATTTACTCAACTGCGGTGAGAACCAGAGTTTCATTTTAGACAGGCAGGACTGGCTTTTCTTCTATTTTCCTGTTAAATATTTGACAATATTTAGTGAAAAGCTTATTGTTTTCTAATTTGATGTTTGCTGTTAGTGCAAACACAACTTTTTCTCTGTTTGTTTCCTAATAAAAAACCTTCCAGCTGTTCCCAGAGTATAACCTCCTCTAGTGCTGAAGTCATCAGCCTATTTATTGATCACCAAAAATGAATCATTAATCAATTAGTTATTTATGTAAAGGAAAATGTTCTCTGGTCACACTTCCGCCTATTTAAATAATTGCAAATCAAATATAGCTTTTTGGACACTGAGGCATTCCAATACAGGTCATCAGTATAGTGATGTCACAGCACATCTGGAAATGGGTGCTTGTAGCTTGCAGTAGCTACAAATATTTTATTTTTAAAATACATTGAAAAAGTGAAAAGAAGCAACTCCAGAGTCCCCAGAATGTAAAAAAAATCCTAAAAAGTCAAGCTTATCATATAATAATAATATAATAAACTTTATTCATAGATCACTTTCTAAATCCAAGTTAGAAAGTACTTTACAATGCAGCAAAATACACAAATCATTTTAAGTTATAGGTTTTAAAAGAGGACATGTAGAGACAATTTGATGGGTAAAAACCATATTTCAAAATGACATGTCTATCAAAAGCTTGAGTAGTGTAGCAGTAACAAGTTGCTGCTTTTCCCTTTTATTTGATTTTTTCTGGACTTTTCCCACCTTTGTTTGTTTGTGGATGCCACAATGATTTGAATTCTTGCCTTTATTTGTGAGTTGATGGTGTTTTAGAGGATGCCGCCATGCATTTTGCATGTGTTTGCACATTAGCAGAGAGTTTGTTCTATGTGGGTGGAGAGCTACTTTTGATCTGCTGTCGAGGTTTCTCGCTATGAGGGCGTGACTCATGTCATTGTGTCGAGAGACAGAAAGGCAGAGACACGCCAGAGGACGTGAAAAACATAATGTCATCCATTTTTTTGTCGTGTTGTCAATACCGCACCTCTCTGGCTCGGCTTCTGCGTAGAATAATCGGGTGGTTCAAATGATCGGCCTGCTTTCAGACTTTGTTTACCATGAGGCATGCTGACGTCAAATGATACTCTTTTAATTGGCAGGTAGATCTAAATACGTAATTTGCAGGGAGTCCACGTGCAGCCTTCATTTAAAAAGACTCAAGTTATATTTTCTTGTGGCTACCTGCATGCGTGCACGTGGATGTGATCTCTCATTCAGTTTGTTTTATCTAGACATGACAAAGAGAAGTTGGGGAAGTTGAAATAAAAAAACAAAGCTGTTTTCAGAGATTCAGTGATAGTAAAAAGGCGGCTGCGGTTGGACGTGATTGGGCTTGTTTGGATCCTTCTAGCTGCAAAGGCAGGTGGTGTTGTTGGAAAATGAAGATCAAGTGGAGATTATTTATTAAGGTCCAATATCAAGTTTTAATTTCCAAAAAACTTTCAGGCGATGTGGAGATTTACTAGCTATTTTTATCTTTCCTATTACAGGAATCTTTGAATTTAAGATCCATAATATTACATGCTAATTAATAAATCCACATTTTTATGTTGCTAAAGTACAAATAACCTTCCCCACATGTCACATGGCACCTACTACTACCTCTCTACATTATTATTATTAAATATATAACTTTTTGAAAGGATATTAAGCATATTTTTATCAATTACTTTAGCCTAAATTTATTCAAACACAGGATTTTATTCCTTTTTCATCGAAATAATACAAAGACAAGGCGTCACCTTAGCTGACCCTACTTTTCAAGCACGTACAATACATACGCAAGCATGAGGTCTTACATACCTGTGGGCGCGCACACGCACATAATTATAATGCCGTTTGTGTTGTTAGTGCTTTTATGTTTCAACAGCTTTCCTCGCAAGGGAGCTAATTTATGGCTAAAGTATATGTAATTGTGCTTCAAGTGATTGTTAGGGTGGATCACCTTCCATAAGGAGTCATTGGAGGCATCAAGTCAGCTGCATCAACTCTGCACCCTGCCACCGTGTTAAACTCTTGAAAATCCTGACTCGTGAACGGCACAACAATACTTCATGCCATGTATCAAATGAAACAACACGCTGGCTCCAAGCTTATCGCCAGGCTGCCAAAGTTGTTCGACCTGATTCGGGCTTGTTTTTCGCTTAGCCAACTATTATGCCAACCAACTGTGCTGCATGAATTCATAACCACATGTGACAAAGCTAGCAGCTGTATGTCATCAGTGTTAGTATGAAAACATTCAGTGCAAGCCCAAAACTCAGAAGAGAAACCAGATGTCTTCATTTTAGGTGATTTTTGGCCATAAACAGCAAAGGAGCAAATTAATTAGAAGCCAAATGTCAACTTTAGTGCAAACATTTTTCAGTCTCTGTCTATATCCAGTCGAACTCATCCATAACCTCCCAACACCACCTGTTCCGGCACGCTCAGTAAACGCTTCCGTACATTCCAGCTGTGAAGGCTGAGCTCCAGGAAGATGTTGTAAGTAAAGGTTAACTACGTAGCTCTCACTGTGGATTGGAATTCATGCTTCACGGCCTGTGTTGACACGCCTAGTCTCACCTCTGTCATGTTGGTATTTTGAGGAGAACCAGAACCGGTAGAAGACTTTTCCTGGGAGGTGATAAATGCTTTTACAGCTTGACCTCTGCCCTCTCTGCAGCTCCTTTAGCTCACTGGAAACACTATTTTACACTTATTTTAAATGATACTATTTCCACTAGGGCAGATTTGAAAGAGTTTCTCTTATGCCTGAATAACGCTTTTTCGATATCAAATTGTTGACAGAAATGTTGTCTGAGCCATCTTAGACTTCACACATAGTTGCCTAATGCAAAATAATGCATTTCTTAATAGCGAAAATAACCACTGAATTCAGCTCACACATGAAGAATAACCCGGGTTGCAGCACAGAAGCTTCATGCAAAGCAGTTCCTAGGCTGAGTGCAGACTGTTCAGCTGATAAGTTCAGTCTATTTGAATGTACTCAAGCGCCTATTCTTTTGTCCTTAAAAGTTCACCAATAAAATGATCAGCCGGTGCTTTGCATCCCCTCAACAGCATCATTTGCAAAGTGCCCTGTTAATCAGCTCAGTTGCAGGTGACCTCATTGTACCAGAGGCTGCGGCTCATCTGACTGGTCCACCTGTAAGTCTAAATGCATGGCGCAGAATTAAATGCCAGCGGACATTATGTTGCTGAAAGGGACAGTCAGAGGCTGAATTACAAGTGCACAACCCAACGAAGCCAGATATAGAAGTACAGAGTGAATACAGTTGAGTTGCGATGTAGGACTGGGCGATATAGACAGAATCAAATATCACAATATTTTTGACCAAATACCTTGATATTGACAATATTGTAGGAACAAAATATTTATGCAATGAGATTTCTTTTTAAACCCATCAGTAATGTGGATATAATGACTAAGTGGATAAAGGCAGATACTTGAACAGTCTGTTAAGCTCAGAAAATCACATTTTTACTGAAAAACAGCCTTTAAAAGCAGGAAAAGACAATTATCCACTTATCCAATATCCCGATTTGACGATATTCAAAATCTAAGACGATATCTATAAAATATCAAGATGTCGATGTAATATCAATTTATTGCCCAGTCCTATTGCGATGTCGGGGTTAAAGTTAGACTCATCAAATAAACATGAGAATGTGTTTCTTAAGTGTGTAAATATGAATTGCTAACAGTTTTGATCACTGATTTATCATTTAAGTCATCATTTGTCAAGCAAAAAATACCAGCTTCTCAAATTTTCACATTTCTTTCTGTTTTCTATGATTATAAATTAAATAAATTTGGGTTTTTAACAGTTGGACGGACAAAACAAGCAATTTTCAGACGTCACTTTGGCCTCTCAGAAGTTATTTCACTAAATAACTAATCAATAAGTTCTCAGTAGATAGGATAAATTAATCAACAATGAAAACAATCATTAGTTGCAACACTAATAATGCCTCCAGTTGTTGCTATTAGGCCAGCAGGCAGCAGTCTGATGCTGCAGGCCAACACATTAGTAGTCAGAGCTGGCCCCGAGCTGCTGCTGGGCCACCAGAGAGCCATCAATCACGGCCGGCTCTCCACCCCCACAGCCTTTAAAACCCAGCCACCAGCCCTCTGCTCTGATCCGCAGACCTCAGAGTAATTCCACTCGGCAAGAGGAGACCTGCGATGTGCGCATTTGAAGGACGATAAAAGAACGTTGCAGTCCAGGTTTATGACTCGTCTGTAGCAGAGCGGCGTGCTGCTCAGATATATGAATCAAAATGCTGACGCTTATGTTCTCTGTTGACAGACAGTGTATCAACCAATACACAAAATAAACCAATACTGGGTATCCAGCATCTCATCCGCTATTCTGCTGCTACTAGAGGCAGGCATCTGCTAAAATAGGACTTATTTAGTCATGTGTTGTGATGTCTGCGGCGAATGCTATGTGTCCATGTATTGTTCTGTGGGTTTGGCTGCTTCCATAGGGTTGCACCATATGGGGAAACCCTACTCATGCGTGTCGATAGGAGAAGCGGCAGCAGTGTGTGAAAGAAGTGTCTCGAACCTGCTTTAACGTGAAGGCAGGTGGCCCGCAGTTTAAAGCGCCATCTATCTGTATTTGACATCCGAATGCTTAAAAGGTTTTAAAATGCCAAATTTATACAATTCAGACAAACACGCGCAAACATTTGTAGATAGGTAGTGAAGGCCTGGGAACTCGTCCCCAGCTGCTGCTAAAAAATCCCACCAACCGGAGCGTTGGGAGCAAGGCAGGGAGGGAAATGCCTCGAATAAAGAGACCGTGGTAAGTGCTGCCACATGTTCTATTTATACACAGTACACACACACACACACACACACACACACACACACACACACACACACACACACACACACACACACACACACACACACACACACATACATACACACACAGGGCAGAGAAACTGTAATCTGTTCCTTGATCTGGCTCGGTTCAGACACATAGAGAATGTGTAGCGGTTTACAGGCCTGGCAGGATGTCAAAAAATATTTTCCTTTTTCGGCGGGTACCAAGAGGAAATTTCTTTTCAAGTGAGCAACAAGCTGAGAATGTAGAAGAATTCACTTAGAGGCATTTCACCCTGGTGGTGCTGATCTGTCCCTGGCTCCAGTTTATATCCTGTAAGATTTGGAATGACAGATTATGTTTTCAAGTGCTGCCACCTTCAGTCACTTTTCACTGCATTTGACCTCCAGATGATGGCTGGTCACCTGCCAACATGGTTGATGTCTTTGTGGTTATTTTCCCACTGCGCCTCTAACTTTAGTGTCCAGTGAATTCTCATGGAAGCTTGTGCCAAGACAAGCTAACACCCGACCCCTCCGCCTGTCAGCGTAGGGTTAGCCAGCCGAGAGCAGAGACGGCTTCCTGTCTGGCCTCACTCCTTGGTCACTTCCTGTCTTTGTCAGCCTCCTCTGAGTCACGGACTTACAGCCGCAGACAAAACAACTGGGTAGACACTCAGGGAAAAGACATGCAAATGCACACTGATGCTTGTGCATGACAAAGCTCACAGAGAGCAGATGATCAGTGAGGCATGCTGTGGGTAAATCATCCATTCACCTTTTCCTTTTATTTGCTACCCCGGAAATGTTTCTGTCATCATTCTGTTTCATCTCTCAGGAATCAGCCTCATAAAAAAAGCAAGAGCGGATGCTGCAATGTTCAGAACAGCATTGTTTTCCTTTTAAAGCTTCTGTTTTTGGTTACACTGCCCATTTTTCAATTTTCCTTTTGTCTTTTCTGCTCTTTTTTGTCCGAAAGCCTACTTGGCCCACAAATGGGAGTACAAAAGTGTGTTTTGACACATTTAAAACGTAAAAGAAGTGCAGAGATGTAACTTCTTCTCACTGTTTAGGCACATTTTCAGCACGTTATAAGCAGCACATGGTTGAGATGACAGTGGTTGTGCCTGTTCTAACTGTAAAGGTTTCAATTTGAAAAATGAATTGTTTTTGGGTTGGTCATTTCAGTAGAAAAATCTTCATTTGTGCAGTGTGTGTACATTCAAATGGTAAATGGGTTGCATTTGTATATCACCTTTCTCGTCTTCTAACCATTCAAAGCACTTTTACACTATAAACTCCATTCACACACACACACACACACACACACACACACACACACACACACCACACACACACACACACACACACACACACACACACACACACACACACACACACACACACACACACACACACACACACACTAATACGCTGATGGCAGACTGCCATGCAAAGTGCCTGCTCATCAGGAGGCTCTAATGCAATCGCACACACATTCACACACCGATGGCACAGCCTTCGGGAGCAATTTGGGGTTTCAGTATCTTGCTTAAGGAAACTTCGACATGCGGGCTGGAATCAAGCCAGGAATGGAGCCGCCGATCATCCGATTAGTGGCTCTAGCTCCTGAACCACAGCTGCCCTCTTACTTAAATTAAGGGTCTGAATAGTTCCTCCACTATAGTAAAGCGGAAATATTTAAGTAGAAGTTATTAACAGTAACAGCTTTGGCGTTTAAGTGTAGTAAAAAGCTGCAGCAGAAGCTTTTTAAAGAGGGACTCGCTGCTATTGTTGAAGCTGAGATGAAGGAATGATGCTATTTCAATAAGGGCTCAGTTGAAAAAAGAGCAAATATATCCTTTAATTACAAATGTGTGCGTCAGAAGGATTGCCCTTTGTTGCTGCAGTCTTTTTTATTTAAAGGACAGGACCACTCTGAAGGACAAACAGCTAATTGTAGGGATGCTTTATTCCATACACTTGTTTATACTCTTTTGTGAGGTCATACATCTATGAGTTTGCCGTGCTGTGACCTTGAAAGACGGAGAGAGGCAGCTCCCGACTTTAGCTACTGATGTATTTTCATCGTATAAACCCAACCGTGTGACCACGTGAGAAGAACCAACTTCCTGAAAACACTTTGTCGCATGTTCCCGAGCGCTTTCGGGGCAGCTTCTATTGTCCTATCAGCTGGGAGGGGCGGTAAACATAGCAACCGCATGTGACATCTGTCCTCCAACAAGAACATCTTCCTGTTTTTTGAGGGATGACACAATATGCATGTGTTGTCCTGCGCCCCAGCAACTGCTACTGAATTCATACTGCCCATCCATACCGTCCCACAGATGTTTCCATAACATGATGACGCAGATGTTGTGGAAACATTTTCAGCAGAAGCCAATGAAAGTTCAAGGCAATATTGTAATTCATACCAAGATAACTTCTATTAAGTCTATGCAAAGTATTCAGAAAACTTACTTTAATACAAAGAAATCATCAAATACCACCCAAAAAATGTATCCCACCATCCTGCTATGAAAAATGTCAGCCCACTTCATCAAGGGGGTCTTGTTTCTCTAATGTTACTTTTCTTTTTCTTGCACCACACAGGTCTGTCAGAGAGCAATACCGTTCAGACGCCAGCCTTCACGGACGCTGTGAGACTGTACAGACAAGACAAGGGACACTACGGGACCTGGGAGATGATGTGTGGAGCGCCCCCACAGGTGGGACATAGTCAGGGTCTCTTTGGTTAATCACAGGACAGATGGTTTGCAATTCACACCAGGTTGACAATGCCAATGTCATATCATTTTATATTGTGTTATCGATATCATGCTCAGTGAAGTTTATGGAAGATCACCAGATAATCTGATGGGTTGTCACACCACCAGCCCTAATTTGAAAGACATGAATGACAAATCTGTTGTGTGGTGATCAGTTGTTTGATAAGATTTTTCCTCAGACGACATTTTGAAATGCCACAGTTGAAAAAAGCACAAGTGTAACATATAAGATAACAAAGGTTGAATTCCATGTAGCATTGTCCTTCCTGGTGTGATGCACGCTGGCTCAGTCACACACCATCATGGCTAGAATAAAAGTGAATCATCATCAGAGTTGTTAGTTACTGCTTTTCCGGACATGTCAAAATGTTTTCTTTAACCCTTAAACACTGTTCATATTCTGACTCATAATTAGTCTCTATACCAGTTCACATTCATAAATACCCCCATCAGTCGTCATTTATAAATAGTTACTTAATCCTTCTGTTTTTATTAATCTTATGGAAAAAAGACATTCACAATCACTATTTTATGGTCCAGGAGAACAATTGACATAATATGATGAATGCAACAACATGTTTTAATGTTGATTTTTTTTTTTTTTTTTTTAAATAAACACAGGTCAAACTTATACATTTTACTTTGATTTTTGTATATTCTGGGTCACATTAGGAAACGTTTGGCAAAAAAACGTGTATAGGTTTTTTTTTTTTTTTTACAGCTCTTAAATGTAAAAACGGGTCAAATTTGACCCTGGAAAGTATGTAAGGGCTAACAAAGGCCTTTTGTGACTCAGGTAGGATGGAAATAATGAAAATGAATCTACGCATTGCTGGTTGTTTGATGGCAGAATCCTGGAAATGTTTGACATAACGAGTTGGCCGACGAGTGCCTGAACGCACCATTAGGATCAGATCTTATTTTGAGAGGTTGAGCCCAGCCTGCAGGTTCTCATAAGGACCCATATTCATGATCCACATCCCTCAGAAGATCCAGGCTCTGATAGAGTTTATGTTTCCCTCCTGGGAGGTGGACTGACAATGGGGATATTGTGACTCAAATTGCACATTTGCCGCAGGTGACAATTTAAAGAGATTTTAAGGAACAATTTCATAACAGTCCTTGTGAGTACATGTCCAAAGTTCATTTCAACCTTTTGAGAGGTCAAAATGATGGATGACACGCAGAGAAAAACTTTTTCCAAGCAACTTTAGCTCTAACAATCACGAGCACACACCCTCACCTCCCACTACAGAGAATGCATTGACACACAACCTTAAAAGAGACTGTCAGTAACACAACCCCACCCCTCAACATACCAGCATATACACAAGGACACACACACACCTAGACACTGTTGATTGGAGTCTCCCCTCTGAATAAGTTCCTTTGAGACTCCTGTGAGAGCTTCAGAGTCATTCTGTGTGTTTATAATGGTCACCTTTTCCTACTTAATGCCTGTGCTTCCTGTTTACATCCCAGTTTATCTCTTTCATCTGCTCCTGTTACATTAGGAATAGTAGCCCAACCCAAATTGGCAAGTACACATAGTCTATAAAGACACTGTTTGATCTCCAAACATTGTGCTTTTCTAAATGTAATGAATAAAGTTAGCTGGAGAAGATGACAGTGTTCTTAGTACTTTTTGGAAGAATATGCTGGGTATTTCATGCCAAAGTAAAATATTTTTCCATTTTTTGGCCTCTCTCTTTTAGACATTCCTGTGGGATTTTTATTTATTGTGTCACCATTGAGGAGATACTTATTATAAGCAGCAGATGACCAGTAGTACATGGATATAACCTTAATGAGTACAGCAGAAAGTAAAAACAGCACTAAATATGGAATAAGAAATTAGCAGTCATAGCTGATACTAGCCTCTATTTATAACTCTATTTATAGTTTTTCAATGAGCCAATGAGAAATACTGAAATCCATTTAGGGGCTTCAGTTTCATCATTAATTAGAAACACCAGTACATTCCTACTAAGATGAATAACATTGTCCACTGTGAAAAAGACTTTTAACTTAATAGTTTACTGATGTTAACTCTTCAGATGTCTCTTGTTATTTGCCAAATTTATGTTTAACCCTCCTGTTGACCATGCAACTTTTGTCCTCCCGGGTCAAAATTGACTGTTTATAAAGGATAAGGTATAAATTATCACCCAATTCTGTGTTAGACCTTTTTACCCAACTTCATTCCAACGTATAAACACAGGTTTTACACATATTTTTGGAAATTATAGTTAGTAGGCTTCATTTAAATTAAATTATACCTCATTTTTGAGTTAACGCCTCTTGTTGTCGGTTCAATTTTGAACCAGGTGGGGTCATTTTTTGAGTGTTTCTCAGGCGGGGAGTTCCGGTCCTCTGAAATGATGCCATTGCCAACGCGGAAGTAATTTAAAACTACATTATATCAAAAGGCCACCAGGGGGCGACCGTTTTGGTGTCAAAAGGACTTCCGTCTCTATACAAGTCAATGGAGAATTCACCAACTTATCACTTATCATTTCTAACCTCAGTAAATGTTTTCAAAATATGTTTATGGTCTCAATCGCTAGTTTAAAGCCTTCTTCAATGCAGTATGATGTTCATTTGTGAAATTTTGGCCTCCCTGATTTTATATTTGACGATAAAGCAGGGTATGCATTAGGGCGTGGCTACGTCGTGATTGACAGGTTGATTGGTTCACAGGTTCAGGAGGGCGCCTTTTGCTCCTCCTGATCATAGACATAACAAAGATCTTAATAATCTAATAATCATAATCTCTTTATTATGTCTATGCTCTTGATGCCCATATAAGTAGAATCCGTGTTTTGTTTTACCCGGCATGCACCGGAAATTTTCAAGATTGCGCTGCCCAGATCCGAAACTATTCGCTTCCAAGCAGCAGTCCACAAACCAATGGGTGACGTCACGGATGTTACGTCCATTTTATATACAGTCTATGGTGTTTCTATATCAAAATCCCTCCTTCCTTTTACTGATGACTCACCTTGATTTTGATCAACCAGCTTACTGCACCCATCATGGAAATCCTCACTTGACCTTGGTTAACAGGGGATAAAACCAGCAGGCAAGGAACATTCACAGAAAGACAGCTGGAACGATCAAAACAAATAATTTCTTCCACTAAACAGTTCTGGAGCAACAAGGTCAGACTGTTTAGCAAATTCTACATTAGAAAAAGACAGTTTATAAAGGTTTATGGGTTTATTAAGTGTTTACAGCAGTTTTAAACAAGCAGAGCAACAAACCTAAGCCGTAAACAAGGCACCAACGCTTTAAATCCACAAAGTTTCATGCGCTTGAACAAATAACAGTGTACCTGTTGTTTGCCAGGCCTCTTCTGTTCGTCCCTGTGGAAAAATAAATGATGCTTTTGTTACAGTCGTTCATTACCCAGCAACATGTTTCCCCAAATATTTAGTTTAGCTTAGTTAAAGCCTTGTGGAGGTGCACAGGAGGTCTAAATAAAGGAGTGCTTAAATTTAAGTGTGTGTGTCTGTGTGAGCTGTGAGGGCAGTGCCTCTAAAAGCAGCCTTCCTGCCTCTCTGTATCCAACTTTGTATCATCTCAATCGCCCCACTGTATTCACACAGGAAGGAGAGGCTGCACATTTTTTTAAAGGATTATTTTTGTTTTTCTTTGGGTGGAGGATATTGGTTGTTTTTTTGGACTACACTAATAGTGTAGTCGAAAACAAGTTTGCACACTGGAAAAAAATGAAACAATAACATACTCCTCACAGTATACTGTATAATCATAATTATCATACATTTAAGCAAGGTGAGCCAGACAGGATCTCATTTCTATTTTATTTGACTTACACATAAAAATATAAAAACTGTACAACATAAAAGAAAATGTATGTATTGTGTGTTTGTGTGTCTGTAGATTCTGGCTTATCTAGTGATGGAAACCCTCCAACCAGAGCTGAGAAATGTGATTGGTCCTCGCCTGAAGGGGAAGATGCAACAGAGACAGAGAAATTGGATGTTGGTGAGTTTTCTATCGTATCGTACAAGCACAGGAAAGAATCAACACCGGTCCAAACTGATCACGCTCTCGAACAACTATCTCCTCCAGATCTCTGATGCGGTGTACAAGCAGGTGTTGTCCCAGACCACCGGTCAGTACGATGCACTGGTCGAAGCCTGCGAGGCTCAGAGAGTTCCACTGGACGCCAGCCTGCGAACCGACATGGACCAGATCATCACATCTAAAGAACACGTCTGCGGCAAGATACGGGGTGACTGAATATCCATGTGCAACCAAGTCTTCCTGTTTCAAGTGTTTAATAAGTTAAATGTTATAAACTATCAGAGAATGTTTCCTAAAAATACAATTTTAGGGTGTAAACAGAAGGTAAACAGATGATTTTACCTCAATATGTTTGAATATTTTGGCCACATTGCAGTCAGTCTTTCACTTCTGATTCACACTGCAGTAAGTGCTTGTTGTTGGGGTAGTTTTATTGACCCCTGTATCTTCAGATGTGTGATCTGTGTGTGATTTGAAATCCTCAGTAAGAGATACAATTCAACTTTGGCCACATTCTTTGAGCAAAACAAAGAAAAGTGCTTTGAAGTTGCTGTATTATTCACTACAGAGACTTTATCCAGATGCAAAATTTGTAGTAATGTTCCCACCATGTCATAATCAGTTTTAGGATCTTTTTCGGGGGTCTATAGTAGTACTAACTCTATTTCTTTGTATTCTGCGGCATCAAGCAAATTCATTACAGTCTAACTGACCATTCAACATCTGCTGACATCCTGCATGAATTTGAGATAATGGCCATCTATTCATAAAGCACAAAGAAAGTGACTGTTTACTGACCATTGTCAGGTGGAGCTGGGTTCAATGGTGGCACTGTGTATTTTAGTTGGGCAAATCTGTGCATCACTTCCACTACTAACAACAATATAACACAGATGATATCAGAAAGAAACATTTGTAGACTCTGAGGGAACTTTATGAGTAAAGAAGATTGTTTACTGAGAGTTTCAGTTGTGAACCAAATCCCAGTTTTTACCGTTTACACCCAAATGTGGCTTCACCTGTAAACTCCAGAAACTATGCTGACTTATAAAAACTGGCTATTCTCTAAAGAGGCAATCACTAATTTACAATAACAGCTGTAGATACCTGTAGTGAGTAAGCAAGGCTCTAAGAACAAAGAATGTGGAGCAATGTAAGGAAAAGAAGGAAGGAAAGAATACGGAAAGACAAACAAATGCAGACAGACATAATTCAATCTAATTTTAACACAACACTACCAGTGTTACCAACAAGTATTGTTCAGCTACACATGTCAAACAACATGCTATGCAAAGTGATTTGGTTCACATGGTGCTCACTGTGCCATGTAACATGATCTTCCCAGTCTCCATGCATGCTTCATTGTTCATCTACTGTTTGCTTCAGTGACATGTGGCTGTGGTTTCTCTGGTTCAGGGATTATTGGCACAGGGATCGGTCTGGTCACTGAGTAACGCCACACGGCTCAAGTTTCTGATGAGTTTGTTTGGACACTTGGCACTAACAGGGTCTTTCTTCTGCAGCTCATTTTCCGTGTCTCGTTTTACTTCCTGCGCTTTCTCCTTATGGCTTGTTTGATTAACTCTACAGCACCGAAGCATCCACCCTTTGATCAGTCTGTCAGCCTGTCAACTTTCCTTTCTAAAGTTCAACTTCGTACTGGCCGCTCCTTCTTTTTTCATGTGTACAATTTTCTATTGAGCCAAGTGGAGGAACTGCATTCCATCACCTGCGCTGTATATGGGCCATTTCTGACTTTATACCACAGATAAGGCTCGACACTACAAGTCAACAGAACAAAAATTATGCTGGTTCACCTTACATAAGGGGAATGCAGAAGTTTGAGAGTCGTAACCCTAGCTGTTAACTACTTCGGTCTCTTTTAGCAGAGAGTTGTGCTAGAGTTGTGTTTCAATGGAAGCTCTGCAGGTTTCATTTTTCTTGCTTAAATGTCAGCTTATATGTCATCACATGCATACCTGCCATGTCAACCTGGCATTTAACACTACACTGTAAATTATGAGGACCTTTTGGCACAGTTCATCTTAAGTCAGAGCAATGCCTGTCTTATTCTTGATGTGTTGACTGACTCATTGTGATCTGGAGACTGTTAATTGTGTACGAGTTGCAGCAATTTTACAACTAACAAACCTTGTGTGTTTTTCTTCCATTCCCTATGTGATTTTGATGGCGTGCAGCTCTGGTGTTGCCCAAGGCAGAGAAGCTCCTGCGGACCAGCGTCCAGCCCTACATCAGTTCCATCCTGGAGGCCCTGATGGAGCCTGCCAGCCGTGGTTTCTCCGAGGTCAGGGACGTTTTCTTCAAAGAGATGGTGGAGATCAGCAAGAACACACTCAACGGAGGAGGCAAAGAAAAACTGGGAGATGTGAGTCATGTTTCGCTTTCACTTTACATTCTGTACATGAAGTCATGTAACAGTTTGATATAGGTGTTAACATGGTTCACAGAAATCAGTTTAATAAATGAGGTACTAAAGAGGCAAAACAGGCAGGTACTGAGGATGATGAGTGACTGTAATTAGTTTTTGGCCACTAGGGGGCAGAATGACTATGACATATTGTCACCGTATTAAGTTGTTAAAGTATCAAGCAAACATAGAGCAACATTATCATTCATTTGGAGTTATGTATGTGTCCTCCTGATGAATGTATGTCCAATATTCACTCTTCTTTTGGCTCGTTTGGTCTCAACCAACTGCTGAGAGAAAAACTGGCTAAATCTTCCAATTTCCATGTCTCTGTCTGTCATCTGGTGCTGGGCAGGTAGTATACAGTAGGTTTATCAGAGCATGCTAGCTGAAAATAGCTGCCTGCTGAAATGGTACAATTCAGCAAATGTGCTGTAAAATCAAAAGGAAGAGCTAGAAGAGGCACAAAAAAAAACTCTGGGGAGCTGCAGAGTTGGTGGAAATCTTCTGTGGGTTCATCACTATGACCCCCTGTCACATAACAAATAGTAATTTGATTTTGTGTCATTATAAAGATATTTACGAATACACCTTTAACAGTGTAGCATCAGTTGTAACAAGAAATCCATTTTGGTGTGACCCAAGAAAAGCCATTTTTGTCCTCACGTCTGTTAGAAATACTGGTTTTTATTAAGCAAAACCACTTTGCATGATCACAGATGAATAAACCAGAAAGAGAAACCTCACTAACCTCACTTTTTATATAACAGGAAGTATAACAAAGACTGATGAGCTCTAAGTGGGTGATAAAAATTCCAGTTAAGACTTAATTTTAGCAGGAAATTATAGCTAAACTGTTAATGTGTGAATGTTAAGAGTATTGTCTTGACTTTTGGTCACAATAAAACAAGAATTAGTGAGCGTGTAAAGAAACTGTGTGCAATAGGAAACCTCAATCACATTAATGCTACCCTTTAATTAAAAGTCAGGGAGTGACCTCAGCTGCCCTCAGTGACTGAGCCGGAAACAATCAACTCCTACTGCTTTTTCTCTTTGGTCCTAATTTTTGATGCTTGCACATTTTTGATCACTGTTGCCCTCCTCTATGCGTCTTCCCTCTCAGCACATGGAGAGGCTTTCCATGCTCGCCTTCCACCCTGTGAAAATGCAGAGCTGTTATGCAAAGGTAGAGCAGCTCAATCTGGAGGGGCTGCAGCAGAGGTTCGACGTCTCTAGCCCCTCAGTGTTCGTCAGCAGGGCTCAGATCCTCATGAGGGAGGTGAGAAGAAGTCACAGTCTTTCACTGTGTAATAATTATACATTATTATCTGAGAGAGCATGTGATAATGCAATATATCTAAATGGCTTAAAAACAGACTTGCTGATTCCTAGTAAGACTCACCCCAGAAACCTGACTCTGCTGTGGTGAAGTCTCTACTTCCACCTGCTGGACAAATATGTGCATGACATTTTGTAAAGATAACAGTGTGAGCTTAAGCTGAGCCGTGGTTTACAATCATAGTCTGCATTTATCTGTTTCCTTGTGCTACTATATAATTTGTTTTGCATTTTGACAGCAAATGGACAATGTGGTGTACACATTTGAGCAGCTGCTCCAGCAGTCTTTGGACGCCCAGGGAGAGAATGACATGTGCAAGGCCATCCAGAGATGCCAGGACAGGGTTCTCAAGGTAAATCACAGAATTTAAAAACAGAAAGGTAATGTAGTAGATAGATGGATGAAGGATGACTATAATCAGAGTTACTTGATACAAATGTCACTATTTTAGTCAAAGCACATTACAGAATTAAGAATAATACTATAAAACAGTTCACTTAAATCACAAAATTTGCACCTACCTTTGGTGATAGCTGCACATGCAGATGATTTTATTTTGAGGCATGTGCCAATAAGGTTTCTGCCTCCTCAATAATGTAATGAAGGTTAATTTTAGTGCTTACAACACTAGAAGTAATTTTTAAATGTGGATATCCCAGAATGAGCCTGTTCTGATGATATGTTTCTATCTGACTAACTCAGCAAACCCACCTGTAGGATTCATTTAGACAGACAGGATGTGGATGAATATTTTATTAATCTCCAGAGGGAAACTGAGGTTGCAGCAAAAGCTAAATGAAATGTTGAAAGGTGTTTTTTGCTAAGCTAAATATGATTTGTGCAATGAGTATGAGCTATGATGAATCAGTAATCTCTGCTGTCTGTTTCTGGTCTGTTAGAAATATGATTATGACAGCAGCACAGTGCGCAAGAAGTTCTTCAGAGAGGCTCTGCTGCAGATCATCATTCCATACATGCTACAGCAGCTCTCGCAATCCTGCTCACCTGTGAGTAGCACCAAACTCAGCTTATTTTTCTTACCTCTTTTTCATTTTATAATCTCTTTTTCATGGCATGTTTTATACTATATGTGCACTTTATACTATATGCCACTATGACAATATTCTGAAATTCAGTCTCACCTTTCTGATGCCTATTTGGGTTCCAGAACCCAAAGCCATGAGTAAAACTTAATTTAACTATTCATTTTTAAAAGAAAATAATAATTGACATAGGTTAGTGGCTTTCTATAGCTAATGGGTTCCACTGAGTTGGTCCAACAGCAGAATTCAAAAAGTATCAAAATTAACAAGAGAAATACAACAGTGCAAGAAACATAGAGAAAGACAAATCTTAAGACAACTCCCTTCATTGCAGCAATCATGTTTCTAAGTGGCAACCAAATGTTGAGGTCAGTGATTTGAGCAAAAAGACGATGGTGTGTTTTTTTAACCTCAACATTTAGGCTAGTTTTTCTGGGGCAGCTCTGGGTAGCACCTGTCACCGATAAGATAAATCTGTGGGAAGATGTTTTGGGCTAAGCTGAAAGAGGCTTATTTTGGTTAAATAAAACTAGTAGTGAGTCTGTGTCCATTGGGAAAAGGGAGGTTCTGTTTGCTTATGGCTTCAGAGACCGAGGCACTGATTTATGGATTGTGGACACAGAGCAAAATACTTTCTAATTTTCTCAAATTACTACCACCGAAGCATACATTCTATGTATTACCCCTCAAATTTATTTTATTTTATCTCTATTTATGTTATCAAGTGGCTTTTACTTTCCATCTTATATTATAATAATGTTTCTTTTTTTACATGCTTTTATGTTCTGTTTATGTAAAGCACTTGATATGTGTAATTTCTTTTGTTGTAAAGCACTTTGAAGTGCATTTCTTGTATAAAATGTACTATATAAATACAGTACTTCTTCTTATTAATCCGTATGCATTGCTGGCTAGTGGATAAGTGTGACTTTGGTTCAACTATGTTTTCTTCTTTCCCTGAAAACACATGCAGGAGTGGCCAGACATGAATACTTGTTGTTAACTGAAATGTTGGTATTGAATGCTAAAAGCTTTATGAACCTCTTCTCTGTTCCTTTCCTCACCAGGAACTGCCTCGCTTTAAAGAGCTTATCTTTGAGGACTTCTCCCGTTTCCTGTTGGTGGAAAACATGTTTGAGGAGGTTGTGCTGCACTCTGTCACCAAGGACATAATGATGGGTGAGGGCCAAGAAATATTTAGATTCAGAAATGACTGTAGTCATGGCGTTAAGTAGTTTTTGTTAGCAATGATGTATCAAATTGATGAGCTAATTCATCTGCTATCACGGTGACTCTCTTCTTTTCTGTGTCCAGCTGTGAAGGAGGCAGCTGTCCAGAGGAGACACAATCTCTACAGGGACAGCATAATTTTGACAAACAGTGACCCCAACCTGCACCTGCTCGGAGAATCCCCCTCGGTGGACTGGGCCACCAAATTTGGAGGCGATGAGCCAGAGGTTTCACTCGGTGGCGGTATTGAAGGAGGAGGTTCTGGGAGAAGACGCAGGCAGATCGTGTCCATGATCCAGCTGGAAGGGCTGCCTCTGGCCTATGAGTCCTGTCTAGAAGTTCCAGGAGTGGAGCTTATCCCCGAGGAGGAGGATGCCGAGGTGTCTGAGAGCAAGGAGGAGGAAGAAGAGCATGAGGAGGACCCAGGCCTGCCTGAGGATCCTAAGTCTCCTGATAGCATAAATGAAATCAGGGACCTGATCAATCCGGTGGTGGAAATGATGATTCCAGTGCCAAAGGAGAACCAGAGCGACACGACTAACGGGATGGAGCCGACCAACGCCACCGTCGTCGTGGAGGATGGGGTTCAGGAGGATGTGTCACATGTCACCACACTGGTGGAGGACGTCCCCAGGAAATCTCCAAAGAGCAAGACGTCCCCGCAGACAATCCTCCGGCAGCTGGTAGGAAGCAAGAAGCAGGAAGATGATAAGGAGCATCAGGAGGAAGCAGCAATTCAGAATGGCATCAAGGAAATGAAGATAACGGAACAGGAAGGTGATAGGGAACGGATTGCTGAGGTTTGTGCTGCAGTGTCAGATTCTGAGTCATCACCACAGCCACCACTGGCTACAGACTCCCACCCGCACGATGACAGTGGCTTCCAGTCACCGTCCAATGAGGGGCTGGATGAAGGTAAGCCTCAGCCTGTCACAAATGGTCTGAACGGAGAGGACAAAATCATCGACCCTGTAGAGGTGGAGGTGCTTTTAGCGTGAGGAGACAATTATCTGCACATGCACTCAGAGAGAAAACAGCAGTGTGCATCACGTGACGGGAGAGAGTTGAAATCAATGAGGATTGTATTTAAAGGATTCATTTGAACTGTTGCCTTCTCTTTATTGTTGTTGATATTGCGCACTATACAACCAGTTCTTCCATCCTCTCTTAGACTTCTTTGGTGATTGGTTCTTCTCTATGCAGCTTAACGTCTGTCAATGCAAGTTTTCTTCATATATTTTGTATGACACTGAATTCAACATGCAGTACATCTTTTGACTGGTACTGTATCTGATTTACATGAACCAGAAGGGATCTTTAAATAAGATAGGAACTAAATTTAAGTTATTATTTAATTTAATGTTGTTAACACAACAGGAAATCGGGCCAATGTTTTTTTCTCAACATCTCTCACATTTAAATTCGGCATAATGAAGGTGAGTGGATCCCCCTTATAGTCATAGCCTCTACTTCACAGCAGGGGGTGCTATATCAGCCTTCAGTTGTGTCTGGATTCACGTTTGTATTTTAACTTTACACTTTTCGAGTACTGATCTTTATTTTTGTAAAATGTATGTTTTTAAATATGCAATTTATTTACTTTGTGAGCATTTCTTACAGTAGCTAATGGCCTTAATGTTTCAACATATTTCAGTGCGAATTGTAAAGGAAAAAAGTAAGAAGTTCTTGTTTTACATCTGTGGGGGAAAACAAACAAAATGTCTTGTTTTTGCCTATGTCTGCAGAGGACAAACGATACAGTAAGTAATGGTTCTTTAACTCGTAGGATTCTAATGAACCTTTAATCAGAGGAAGCCCTCTTCATAATTAGAGATTTTTTTAATGGTGGCTTCTGATGACGTTTAAATATCACAGATTTTTTTCTTTAGCTTCATTGTAAGTACATTAAACAGACATGACAGTGTCTAGTTAACATGTTTATTTATTAATGTAACTGTTCTAATCTGGGTTAAAGGGTAAATTCGCCCAAATCACTAAGACATCTAAGTATATGTTCTAATACTCATCCTTGTGAAGACATTTGTTAATATCTTCGTCATTAAGGGGACACAAATGTCCCTTGCATCCAGGAAATATAAACTGTTAATGTTACTTTAATTCCTGAAATACATCAGTCTATAACGCTCTGTTGGGAAAACCCACAATCTTTGGTGACGCTTTATTTTATGTGTCTGTATAGTTTCCTAGGAAGTTTTCTGGAGAGAAGTATGTGTATGTAAGTTGTTGCTAAGTATAAGGAAAGTGAAAGGAGAAAAAAAAGAATGACAAAAGCAATGATCTGATACAGATATTTGAGTTTGAGTAGTTCAGTTGCATTAATAAACATACAGGTGTTTTCCTTTAAAGGAATGCTTCATATTGTACGCTTGGCTGTTGACAAATGTAGCATTTAGCATGTTCAGCAGAAATGCCTTCTACTAACTGTATTACGCTAGCAATTAAATTGAATTACTATACAAGTTATAATATAAGTTTACCACCACACTGTTAGGTCAAGTTAGTTTTATTTATATATCCCAAAATCAGAAGTCACAAATTTACCTAAAAGCTTTATAATCTGTACAACAGACAGCATCGTAGATCCTTAGACCTTCACTTCAGATAACACCGAATGACGTCAGCATGCATTATGCTCACAATTACATTGCTTACATACTGATGCTAAGCAGGTATAATGATTACCATGTTAACCCTCTAAGTTTAGTGTGTTTGCATGCTAACATATGCTAATGAATGCTTAACACAAAGTACAGCTGAGGCTAAGTAACTCTGAGAGTATTCGACAAGTTAAAATGTAGACCAGATGGTGTTGTTAAATGAAAAGTTAGGGGATCGCCAAAGTGATTACAAAGGATGAACAAAGTCACTACTCACGAATTTCACTGCAACCAATCTTAGCTGTTGAGATATCGTAGTCTGGACCAAAGCCAACCAGCTGACTGACGGATATATTGACTGGCATTACAATCCATTGAGCCACTCTGCTAGCATGGCTTAAAAAAAGGATCTCTCCCTCCAAAACAGACATGAAATACAATAGGTGTTGTATATGCAGAGAACATAGAGGTAACTGTCTTCCATTTACAGTATGGAGAGAGAGAGGACAATTTTAGGTAAACAAATGTACATTTTTTATGTCTCCCAATTATTGTGCCAAATGTCCTCTCTAGGAACCTTCCTGTGACTTTGAAGTTACTACTCAGTTTTTTCTAGGAAATTATATGAAATTTCATAACTTGTAAATTAAAGTGCTACTCCGTGTTTTTAATGGGTGACTTATTTTAACTTCTGTATCAGCTGTTGTCAACAGAACAAGTTGGAACTTAATGCTGAGAATCCCCTCATTTTTATGAGTCAGTCTCCTGTTGTGAAATCACCTATTGCCGCTGTATGAAAGGCACATTTGATTCATCTGTTATGTCTGTTGCCTTTAGAGCTATTCCTAAGAACCATTGCTTTTAATCGAGGACCACTGTCACCTTCTCCTGTTTATTTATTATAAAACCTCTCTGGTTGTCAGCAGCTCTCTTTGACTTGTATTTTTAGTAGTTTTATTGTCCTGAAATATATTTTAAAAATATATGGATGAATAAAAAATATTTCATCAACTATTCTTTATTATTGTCATCAAAGTCTTTCAAGATTTGACAGAAAACCATCACTGAGAAAATTACACATATATTTTTAATATTGTTTAGTTTTTTTATAGTCAGAATCAATTAAAAAAATAGTAGTTTTAAATCCTCACAAAACACATTTGAAAACTCAGTTTCAAGGCACTCAAACTTTTCTTCTTCTTTGTAGGTTTGTGGTTTGTAAATGATTGCCACAGAACCACATGAACCACATTCACCCTCCTCTGATGGGCGTATGAGAATGACTGGTCAGTTAGTTGACACATCAGCTGGGTTTACAAGCACAAATCATATGATTGAGTCAGTTCCTCAAACCGTCTTATGACCTCTGACTGTAAATCTCTAAAGTGCTGTTCTGCTTTAAAGTTTCACTTCATAACACTGCAATTACACAGACAATTTAATAAGTTTCAGCAACATTGTCAGAGATATCCTTTTTCTATCTTTGAATCACCTGTAGTGTCATACCTCCTAAAAATACAGTGAGCTGTTAGTAGCTATAAACGTCTGTCAGTATTGACCACAAAAACATGAAATCACTATCAGAATATTCCCCAAACTACAGACAACTACTTAATCCATCTCTTAGCTCTACTGGTATGGATGTTTCACCTCTTCAAATCTAATCTAGACAGTTTTGGGATAAATAATAGAAAGGTTAAGAGTTACAGGCAGGCATTCCTCTGCTCCCATTTTTCACAAGCATTACTCACTTGTTTGGGTTTAACACAGAAGAATCAGCTAGTGGTAATAATGAAATCATACGCGTCCCTTTGGTCAAGGCCTTGTGTCTTTGTATTTCCAGAGATTAAAGTGTGTGAAATCTAAAAAACCTGAGTCCCAAACTGAGAAATCAGAGATTGAAGACTGAAACAGGTGATGATTTTTTTGCATGAAAATGTCAGCTTCCACATCCTGATGAGTTTTGTGCATTAGCGTAGAATAGAGGGAGTTCACCCTTTCATGCTCCAACAGTAATTCCCAAATATTAACTGTAGCTATAGTCCCTCAAGTAGTTTTCCATTTAGATTCCAGGGTACGCGATCCTTCTATATCAAGAGACCAAAAACCAGCCGCCTTTGATCTCTGTCCATGCCGTCACATCTGACCCAGCAGAGGGAAAGAGATGAAATAACCGAGGACGGAGCCCACAATGACCCCGAGGAAGATCCACGTGTTGTAGGACATGACGCACAGCATCAGCATGTAGCCCAGAGACACCTGCAGCATGTGGAGCACCGTCTGGACACCGTGCAGCAACCAGCTGAGGATGAAAAACCATAGAAATTCAATAGTTAAATACCATCAAGATGAGAAGATCACACAGCTCAAATAATTTATACTAATCTTAATGCTGTACATTCAGTCTGTCAAGGTGTTTGAGATGTTACATTTTGCCTGTGTAACAAACTGTTTTGGGTTATCAATTATTGTCAGAATAGGTGACAACAGATAGCGGGGTCAATGTGCATTGTAACTCGTGCACAGATGCACAGAATCAAAAAGAAAACAATAAACAACCAATAGAAAGCCCAGAAAATAATCAGAAATCTCACACTCTACATGTTTGATTGATTGACCACCAAACTGCTTAATACGGTTCCAAAAAGCTCAAAGAATTCAACTCTTTAAAGGATTTTGGGTGGATTTTTCCATTTGAATCTGCTTTCAAAGACCCTGACCTATTCCTGGTGCTGGGAGCTGGACTTGGTGAATCTATGGGGGTCAGTGAGGATTCGGAGGGGCTGCTCTCTAGCACGGAGCTGCTTTCGGTGCGGTGGGACTGGGTGATGGCGTACGACGACTGCGGCTCAGCCAGCTTGGAGTGACAGCTCAACCACACCCTCCACACTTTGAGCAACTCGTAGAAGACTGTCAACAGCAACACCACGAACACTGACAGCACCATACCTGCAGACACAGAAACAACATAAACACTATTAATTTATTAAAAGTGTTTAACATTTACATACTGTTCATATTCTTACTCATTAAGTAGTCTCTGCACCAATTCACTTTCATAAATTCCCCATCAGTTATTAACAAATGTTTGACTTATCTTCATATTATGTATGGTATGTATTAACCAGATGAACTGGTTCTTACTACCAGGAAAGATATCATAGTGTATTGCTTCCCTGAAGTGAAGGTGCTGTTCTTTACCTGCAGGCCCGTGCACATCCCAGAAGTCAAACAGCAGCGTAACACTACTCGACACCCCAAAGGTCATCTGAAAGACAAACAGGAGACAACTTAAAACCTCTCAACTTCTTTGTGCTGTTCACTGCCTGACTGCCGGTCTTCCAAGCAGACTGTAATTTAGTCTAAAAAATAAAGAACAAAGGTGCCTTTCCAATTGGGGGAAACATAATTAATGCAGGACCAGGTGTTACAACAGCGCTGACATCATCCTCCCTCCCCTTTAAGATCAGTCATCCAAGACTGAGGACTTACTGCACTGCTCTTTGATCAGTCCTCTCCTTCATTTTCTGGTGCGGTGACTCCAAACGTAAGAACAAGTAACATGAGCAGAATGGGTAAAAGAAAAGATAGACATAATATTCTGTGGAACTTGTGGGGGATTTTTTTTGACTGAAGAAAACTAAGCAATCCTGGAAGAAGAGGTGTTTCATTTCTTCTGTTCTCAGTTTTATTTTAGGAATCATTACTATTTGCGTGCCGGACAAAAGCTCCTTAGTTCCATGTATAATTTTTGGATTCCTTCAAATTGAAAAATTCTCCGTTCCAAACTAAATATCTGTTCAGCTGATCTTAAATACGACCGCAGCATTGTCCCCACAAAAGCACACTGTGTTCTGTGCTGCTGGTGTCGATGTGTGACTGACAGAGGAATGTACTGTTTATGTGTATGTGTGTCCCAGCTCCTGCCAGGCTGGCTCTCAGTCCACTTCCCTGTTAATTCACCGTTCGCCCTTGCACGAGTGCAGATCGCAGAATAATTATACATAGACAATCGTCTATCCTTTATCAGGCCAAACAGTCTAGTTCCAGGTTCTCAAATATGAGGATTTACTGATTCTCTCTGTTTTATAGGATAATAAATGTATATTTTGGTGTTCTGCGCTGCTGCCTGGATAAAAAAAGCAATGTGAGGGCATCAATTTAGGATTTGGAAGAATGTGAAAGGCATTTCTCTCAACTGTCTACTGACATTTTCTAATAAAGAAACTATGCTGCAGCTCTAGTTTATGGGATGCCACTGTGTAGTCCTTCTCCATCATAGGAAACTAAAAGCTTGAGACGTCTTCGTACTGTACGAGTCTGATACATAGGGCTGGAAATAACGCTGATTTTATTATTATTAAATCATCAATTCCTCTGTCAATTGTTTTCGTTATTAATCAATTAGTCGTTTGGTCTGTAAAATGTCAAAATGTTGATCACTGTTTTCCCAAAGCCAAAGATACAACTTCAAATGTCTCATTTTGAAATATATTCAGTTTACTATCATAGAAACCAGAAAATATTCATATTTAAGGAACTGGAACAAGAAGATGTGGACATTGTTTTCTCAAAAAAAAAAAAAAGGCTCAAAACAATAAATGAATCATCAAAAGAGTTGGTAATTAAAGTATTTTGACTGACTAATCGTTGCGGCTCTACTGAGGTGTAGAACACACAACAGGTTCTTTGACTATCACATCTCATATTTCCTGTCACTCTTCATTGTCCACCTGCCTAATTAAACACCAAATTAAAAGTCAAAGAAAGGACAACTTAGCTTTTACCGTCTTAGGTTCATTTCTACCAGTCATAGTGATTCAGTAACTTGCTTACGGAGTTAAATGCTGATGTGTGAACACGCTGACATCATTACAACAGTCCAATGGGGCAAGAAACATGAACACTGGGTAATAATTCTACAATTCACCTTTGTTTTCTCTTACAAATATGTTTATCTAACAGCTGGGTTCGGTTACAACCCGTCTCATCTGACTGTGTGTGGTTTACGCCCTGTTGGGTTTCATTTCAGGATGTCACCATGTTCCCACATCTCAGCAATAACCTGGGAAGTAAAATGCCCTACAAAAATAAGATCCTATATCTGGCTCGTCAAGTTAACCTTTTAATTAAAAAATGTGTCAGCTGGAAAAGAAGAAAATCTGTTTCTGCTGGAAAGTGAAAGATAATAACTTAATGCCACTTTTAGTTTTACCCACTTCATTAAAATCCCATTCTTTAGATGTCAAATGTGCAGACGCTTCTTTTACTGCAAGACACACGTGAACAATTTTAACATTGAAAAAAACGGTACAAGGTCAAAGCGAAATGATCTAGTGATCAAGAGGACGGGAGCGTTTGAGACAGAGAAAGTCAAATACTGACAATTTGAGTCAACAATGTCATTCAAGGCCATGCAGGGTGATGATTGTGAGCTTATCTTTAAAGCTGCTAGAGAAAACTAGATACATGTTTGCCAGGTGAACGCTGGGCCTGCAAACCACGAGTGCAGTGCTTCTACTACAAACACCCTCAGTACACTCTGCAGCTTGTATCTGTGTTTATACATGTTTCAGGTCGCGTCACCAAGCATTCTGCAAGCATGTTTTACATGTCTTTGGCTGCCGTTTCTGTCAGTAACAAAAGTGAAAAGGATTTTGCAGAAGCTATAAAATATTGATGAAACATTGTTTGTTTTTGGCTTCTCAATTCAATGCAGGTTTGCTCCTGTATACTAAACATTTATGGCTGCCTGAACAGAAGAAGTAACATGTTAAAAAAGCTAATATTAACCTTGAAAAAGGCCAGAAAAAATCATGTGAAGTATATGTGGTATAAATTGATTACATGTAGCACAGGGCAATCCCTCTATATAAAGTATATGGACTTCTAATGCAATCAAATCATGATATGATCCTAACATGTTATTGTTTTTACAAAATTATGTTGTCCCAATTAAAGGGCCAGTGCAAATATATGCACTATGAGAGTAAAATGCGATTGGAAAACATTGCTCAGGCCTAGTTAAATAGGCACAAAGCCTTTTGGTTTTATAATTACGCTTTTCAAGCTGTGACAGGTACAGTCGTATGCAAAAGTTTGGGCACCAAACCAAGAATTTAGTCTCAGATTCTTTTTACAAGGTCTCAAACCTTAATCAGCTTGTTAGGCCTGAGGCTTGTCAACAATTGTCATTAGAATATGCCAGCTGGTTCCAGTTTCAAAGCTTCACCAATAATCTGACTCTTTAAATCATGTGTGAGCACTGGGTTCCTCTAAGCAGCTGTGTAAGCCTACAAATGAAAGTTATTGATCCACACTAAACAGGGGAAGGCAACAAGAAGGTAGCAAAGTGTTGTCAGCTTGCTGTTTCCACAGTGTGACTAAGAGATAACAATTTAGGTAGGCTTTGGAGGTCAAGATGACATCTGCAAGACCAAGAAAACTCTTCAGAACTGTTCATAAGCGAAGCCCCTGTTTGACTGCAAAAAAAGATGCAGGAAGACTCAGGAGTGGTGGTGCATGCTTGCACAAACTAGACCTACGGGAAGTGTCAGTAGATGAAAACCTTCACTGCTACTTCATCATAAAATCCAAAGTCAGAAGAATGCAATGAATGCAACCTACAGAAGCCTGATGCAATTTGGAGACGTGTACTTTGCACTGATGAAGTCAAGATAGAACTGTTTGGCGACAATCAGCTAATGTGTGTTGCAGAAAAAATGGGCAACATTTCATGAAAAGAACATATTGCCAGTTGTTAAGTAGAGCGGTCGATCTCTCATCTATTGTGGCACAGGAAACACATGGAGCGAAGAATGGCTTCCACTAAATACCCATAAATTGTGGAAGCAGACATCCTGCTGTCTATGAAAGAAAAAATAAGCTGAAGCTGAAAAGAAAAATGGGACAGGATGATGATCTTAAACATACCTCCAAATCCACCATAGACTACCTCAAGAGACGCAAGCTGAAGGTTTGGAGTGGCCCTTACAATCCCCTGATTTAAACATAACTGAAAATCTGAGGGTTAATCATAAAACAGCTGTGCATGAATGACAGTTCACGAATACTGCAGAGCTAGAAGACTTTTGAAAAGGAAGAATGGGAGAAAAGTCCCAAATACAAGAACTGAAAGACTTTTAGCTGGCTACAAAAAGCGTTTGACAGCTGTTGTTTAATTTGTGTTCAGTTTTGAGATAAAAAGGTAATTATGCATTCATGTTTGAAAATAGTGTTGTTTGTTTCCATATCCTAAAGAGACTGTGTTACATCTTAAAGAGTCTGTGTTACAATTTTTTCAATTAAATAAATAACCTGAATGTTATTTGTCAAGGGGCCAAACTTTTGCATACAAACATACTCAATGGGTTAGTTAGTGTTAACCAGTCCAACATAGGTGCAGTGTTTGTTTGTGTATAATATTAATATTAGTCTATTATGGTCAAAACAGCAGTTCTCAGTCATTAATGGTCTCCTCGCTTGTTTTTCCACGCACACCGATTTAACGTTACTCAACGCCACACTTTAACAGGCTGAGATATATCAAATGCAGAGCAACTTATTCAACACACACATTGTGATAGAGTGCAAACACACTACTCACGGACATCATCTTGAACTTGGAGGCAAACACGATAGTTTCACTGGTTACTGACTCCGTTTCTCCATCATGGGCGGCTCACAGCCGGGCTAACTTGCAGTTGCCGTTACGGTGCAGTGAAGTGCGAGTCATTTCTCGACACTGTACCACATTATTAGTCGCAGCTGACCCAGCGACTCTCACTGTAGCGGAATGACGCCGCCACAGATGGCTGACGGTTAGTGCAGTTTTTCAGCAGCTGCGAATAAAGTCGAAATAGTGATTTAAATCTTATTCCAGTCGTCCGGAAAACCAAATGTCACCGTCCACACAGAGTGGAATGCGTGTAGCAAAGTCTAACTGATAAACATTAGCATTAAAATCAATTGTTGGCTAACTTTAGCTGATGAATGTAGCCTTTTTATATATTCGCTGCCACGCATGCGCACAAGACACCGCTTTGTTTACTCGGTCTCGCGTCACGTGACAGACGGAGATAGCCGAGGGCAGAGCTCTGGCCGAGGGGCACTCGTGAAGTTCCGGCCTCTATCATTGCAACTCTTATTGTTACTCTCTGTAAGAAATGTTTAGTCAAGCTACAAAACAACAATAAATGAAATGATAATCTTTACAATACAATTACAAATACAAATTATGTTGTTACCTCACCTTATGTCCTACAAAGGATTTAAACTGCAAAAATATTAATTATAGGCCTATTTCACAGCAGACAATTTGAGTGGTCACAGTAGGAAAAGCACAGAGGCAATTAATAACATTAACGGCTCCATTCTAGTGAAGTGGCCCAGTAAGCCATGACAGTGTGACAGTGAACCAACATGCACAATAGATCCTGAAACTGAAGCAGATAATGGGATATAGCGATCATTAATGTTATTATTTACACTTATACTTTTTCCCTCCTCTTACACATCATCATGTCTTCTGTGAAAAAGGTCCTCTCACTGTTTAATGCTAAGTACAATCTCTCAATATATTCACCCCTCCCTCTTCGATTTGAAGATTCTTCCAGTTGAAAACATATATTCCAGAAATTATAGAATATTTAATTAATCACTTTCATGAAACTAAATATACATGGTTGCCATGATGCTCTCGGTTTCTGCACATTCCCATTTCAGAAATACAAAGCTGACTGCACAAAAACACCAAAACACATGTCTGATCATTTTATTGTTATACTATATAGTACAACTTTGATTCTGCGCTGTAGGTTGAAATATTACATTTACTGATTGAGGTGCTACTATTAGTATCTGCATACTGCACCTGTAAACAGTTTACAAGTAGAAAAATACAAAACCAGACGCCACTCATCAATGTGTGAGGGAGAAATAATGAAAAAAAGAGCACAAAACAAGTGGGGCTTCATAAAGCTATAGTACCTTTTGGTGAAAAGGAGTTTAACAGAATCAGGAACAATAAAGGCAGCGTGAAATGACTTCAGGGAACCAAGCTGCTGCTACTGCTGCTGCTGCTGCTGCAGCCTTCTTGGTGGTGACAGGAATTGCACATATTTTCTAAAACAATAAAAATTTTAAAACAGGTCCAAACAGTCCTTGCTGTTTAAAAGCTACATTTGTATACATCAAGTGCACTTGGCACAGTCCACAGGACACAAAACAGAGAGAGGTTCATGAGCACATCCTCCATGACGAAAAAGAAAGGTCCATCGCAGGCTTCTGTAAGGGGGCGGCGGGAATCCAGATTGTTTAAGGCATGCATTCACATTAAAGTAGAGCCAGGATATTGTAGTTAGGGTGACTGTCAGAGTCCTAACAGTAAATTCAGTTTGTGTGTGGAAATATCAGCTGATGTGTCTCATAAAACGACAAATTCTGGAAAGCATATTGCAAGATTGTCTGCCAGAAGCCAAAACCAGCGCTGTATTTCCCCCCCTCCCCTAAATTCACAGGATTAAAAGTTAACTAGACTTGGTAAAATAAGACAATAACATCAATAGCGACACAAACATTCAGTACTGCAGATCCTCAGTTTCAAATGAATATGTGCTGATGCTTTTACAGCACAGGAGGGCTGAGTGATATGGTAAAAATCATTATCGTAAATTGACTTTTTTTTCCTTTTACCATAATATGACACATATATGCAAAATCATATGTAAAATAACCAAATTGGTTAGCCAAAACTTTAGGATCTAATTTAGTTTTAAATTGCAATTTGCTCACATAACACAAGTGTCATTCAGTTGAATGTTTTATCACCCAGCGCTTGTTTTTGTTTTTTTGACTGGAAACAGATTGGAGGTGACTTTATCTGGTCCAAGTAAGCAGAAAGAACAGACAGCTATATTTTACAGACACACACTCATACACACGATATGTACAGTAGATGCTCACACTCATAGAAACCGACGCACTCAAATTGTCAAAAGTGCTGTGTTGTGCACGTGTGTTCATCATGCGCACCGAATGAAATTTCTAAAGATTCTCATCTCTCTAATGTAACAATAAAGAAAGTTAAGGCAACAAAGAGGAGAAAAACAACAACAAACAATCTCATCCAGACAGAGACTGAAAAGATGTGATGCCACACACACAAAAAGAATATCAATTTCTGCTCAACAAAAAAAATCACAGAAAAATAAGATCTAAGTTTACACCGCAGACCTTTGTTGGTGCATCGCAGAATGAATGACTCAGTTATAGCAGTTTGCATTGGTGATAATATCCAGCCCTAGGTGCAGGTTGAGCTACAGCTTAAACCAGTACTGACCACAAGATGGCAGAGACAGACAGTGTCAGTACTGAAGTCTACAGGTCCAGCTGCAGCAAAAATGAGTCTCATCTGATTCTGCAGACAAACTATCCCCTGAATACAAAACTGGTGTTAAAGCAAAACCGTTTTTTATGAGCCAACACAGGGTGGCGGTACACAGATTCAATGCATGTTTATATTTTTGTGTCATGTGTTCAATTTTAGTTAATCAACATAAATTATGACAAAAATACTTGTGTATATATATAGGCCTATGTAATATTCCAATTGGTTTCTTCATGTCAATTAAAACATAGAAATAAACAGAAAAGTTTGTATTGTATTTTGTGTTTGCTGCTGCTTGTGTTTCAAGTTACACAACTGAGAGGTTTCCTTTAGACACAATCTTTATCTTTAAAGTACAAATGAAACAATTATTTAATTAGTTGATAAAAAAAAAACAAATTAATCAGCTGTTAAGTAACTATTCAAAATAGTTTTGAGTCATTTTTTAACAGAAAATGACAAAGTTTTCTGTTTCCAGCAACATTTTAGGTCGCATCTTGGGTTTTGGGAAACAATGATTAAAATTTGTCATCATTTCTGACATCTTATAGACCAAAGAACTAATCTATTAATCAAGAAAATATTCGATAGATGAATCGATGAAGAAAATAATTGTTAGTTGCAGCTTGACTTTAAAGCCCCTTTGTGTTTGGAGATTTCCAGTACACTGTAGAAGCAGTGCCTCATATTTCTTCAAACAAAGACTTAAACCATCAGAATAATTTTAGAGATGCTAAAGTCAGAGAAAAATCCTCCAAGGGGCCTAAAGGGATTTTAAGTAGTTTTACAGACAGACTACGACCTGTGGCTCTAAGTGCACCTCTTGAAATCCAGAATGAAGACAACTCATCCACACCGATGACGAGGACAAACTGAGACACAAACAGACAGGACCACGATGACAAGTGCACATTTGGAACAGCGCTACAAAAAAAGGCCAAGGTTTGGTCTTTTCAAACGTGACCCTCCCTAGACCCAAAAGATGTTCAAAGCATCATATATGCAACAATTCATGGAAAAATGAGGATTTTACCCTGCTCCAATGGGGTCCAACAAATCACTGAATATTCTAAATGTGATAATCCAAAATGCTTCTTTTAGGCACAGTGATGTTCACCCGCTCTGTCTGACACTGCCTGGTGGGATATGAGGTGAAATTAAAATTCTTATATTCGATATAAGATATGATCCCTTTTCTACTTATAGAGGACAAATAACAATCTTTGAGGAGATGGAGTGTTGGAGTTTTCTTCCACACTCTTTCACCCAGCGTCTCTCCATCCTGATTTGTCCAGAGGCAAGTGCAGACAGTTGTGGGTGGGATTAGACCATGATGGTTCATCACTTTCTCTACTGTCTGCTGCTGTTGAAACTGGAGTTGGCGCTACTGCAGCTTTCCTCATAAGTGGGTGGGGGCTCTGTAACACACAGGCAAAAAAAGGAGTCAGTAATACAGTATCTGTAGGTCAGCAAATGTTGTCATTCTTTCGTCAGTCTATATGAAAATGTGAAGCATGTTTCTGTCCATATTCTAGCATAAAGGAAAATCTACTCTTATACTCTAGGTTGACTTTGATTTATAAAAAGGAAAATGCATACAGACCTGCATTTGTACTGTGTTATAAATCTTACTGTCATTTTTTGGGGTACGCCCTTTCTGTCTTTTGTGCACATGTAATTGAATTTGCATTCGTTTGAATTTTAAAAGTAGTTGTCTTCCCTAACTAGCCTCAGAGGCATTTAACAGCTCTTAACATACCAAAATGTTTAAAACATTACAAAACATAACTGGAGCTCCAAGATCTCAATTTTACATCATCTGTAAACAGAACTGTAATTTCAGCTGTGAGCCATTTTGGGGACATTAGCAATAAAACAATGTTGTGCTTGTAACAAGTCAAAGTGCAACCTGAAACTATTTACAGATACCTGGTTGTTTTCCAGGACATTCTGGCCAATTTTGGCCTTGTCAGGACATTTCTATGATTAGAAAGTTGTATTACAGAGTTTTCATGAATGCGTGGGAGCACATACAGGTTTTGTCTGTGTTAAAAGGGACATAACTTTGCATCTACAGCTCCGTGATTTGAGCAAGGTGATTGTAAGATTACTTCTGTGTTTGTCTTATTAAGGTGTATCAATAGGAATGAAATGCTGACTGAACATCAGGTTTATCTGGTTTTAGAGAGAACTTGTTGCTCGATTTGACTCTGGTGAAAAATATTTACTTAAACTGACATTGTGTACTCAATGTCCCAGCATGCATCTGTGTATGTGTTTATCTGTGTGTTGTTGTGCAGGATGGTATGAAGATCTAACCGTGAGGGTAGTCCCAGCTGCTGTACTCTGGAGGGAGAATGAGAGAACAGGAAGTTGGGATAGGAGTGACATTTCCCTCTGTGAAAAAAGGTATGGTGGCCCCCGTGGACACACAGAACAGGGGAGCTGGCGCGTCGGGTCGTCTGTGGCCGGGTGGCAGCGCCGCACCGGGGGCGTGACTGAAGGCGCTCGGGGACATGGTGACCGGCTGACCTGAGGGATCCTGCTGTGAGTGACTCTTGGTGGGAATCTCCTCGCTGGCAACACCACCTGCACACAACCCCTCCTCCAGCTCCTCCTCCGCTGGCGGGGCGCTGGGTGTCACCCCTGCCGCGCCGGGTGCCATGCCTGCGCCGCAGTGGACCGGACTGGTGGGCACGGGCCTCGACGGAGACAAGTTCACAGCGATGTTCCCGATGTAGATGGGCAGAGTGACGATTGTGTCTGGAGATTTTAGTGACACCTGTAACACAAATACTGACATATTAACAGAGCACAGGCCTCAATCCCATTTTAAATTTATGTTTTAATATAATTAGGGGCCATTACCATCTTTTTTATTGTTTTTCCTTAAAAATTAACCATTTGCATAATAATTTCTTTATTTTTGCTTTTGCTATTTTAGCTATGAGAACCTAATCTCCTGTGAAGGACGTGGAAGTACTATTTTTGGATTCATGGGGAAATAAACTTTGGGTGGTAACTTGTTTAAAAAGATTGTATATACATGTACACCGCCCTGACACAATGGACATTCAATAGAGTCCTAAATATGGATTTCACAGCTGAAAAATAGATAAATAGTCCCCAACAAATGCACCATTTACTCCTGTTTAAGGAACATTTGCACAAAAAAGCCTAAAGTTTAAATAAATTATTTTGCCTTTTTTTCTTTTGAAAATTAAACTATAGATTTATAAACTTATTTAAATGAAAGTCACAAATCTGTAAAAAAAACAAAAAAAAAAACCTTATTGAAGATCTAAATCTTCAATAGTAACTAATAGGGGCTTTAGGATGACAGTCACAGACAGGGCATGAGCTTAAAACATACTGAGAGATGGACTAATGAATTAAGCACCAAGTATAGTCCATAAAATTCAATTTGCATAAAAAGGAGGAAAGAAAAATATAATGTGCTCTTTCTAGATACAAATGTGACTAAGGTGAATTGCCTGCTATAAACATTCATATTCATTGCCATCTGCTGCTGATTGAGCCTGCATTGAATTTAATAGTTTTATAGAGTAGTTATGACTTTTATGGCATTTGTTTTGCCTTTATTTGATAATTTTGTACATTATGCATCTTAACCAGAAGGACCTCAGGGCACCACTGTTGTTTTTTTTGTAGTTTAATGGTGCCCCCCCAAAAAAATAAAATTAAAAGATGATAAGTGTTTGCATTTACACAAATGCTGAACATCCTTAGCTTCTTCAACATTTACTTTTATAAATGTGATTGGAAAGCTGTCAAAAAAGGGAAAAAAGCAAGGCTGCAAAACAATTGATCCACAAGAAAAAACAGAAATAGCCAAGTAATAATCACTATATTTCAATAATATCAATTTACAAGAGTTTATAATAAGTGAGTGTCATTAATAATTCACTGGTTTCAGTAGCTAAAAAATATGGTTCTGTTGTAGCAGCTAAAAATCTATGCCACACAGGAACAACAAGTCTTGACATACACTCACTGGCCTCTTCATTAGGTACACCTGTGCAATCTAATGCAATCCAATAGACAGCTCTGCTATAGATTCTGCATTTATGAAGCTTATACATTTTCACTATTTCAGTATTATGTTTGTTATTGAGGTCACATAGTGGGTGATGGTGATGTACTAGGTTGTATTATATTGAATGGTGTTCCTAATATTTTGCCCACTCCATTAACATACATTAGGAGGGCAAAATATGAGGAACACCAGTCAATAAAATGCATCTCAGTACGCCACCACCACTTAGTACGACCTCAGTAACTCACTTTAAAACAGAAGAATTTATAGCAGAGCTGTTGTATTGGATTGAATTAGATTGCACAGGTGTACCTAATGAAGTGGCCCTTGACTGTATATCTATATGCTGAATTTATACAGGTACCAGCAGGAACAAATAAACAGGGACTTGTGTCCTTAAAGTACTCAAAGTAACAAACAATACAATAAAATACTATGAACCCTCGAAGTCCAGAGGATAAGTCCAATCGTGTTGTGACAACTTTTAAAGCTGTCATCATGTAGTGTTTGAAACACACACACACACACACACACACACACACACACACACACACACACACACACACACACACACACACACACACACACACACACACACACACACACACACACACACACACACACACACACACACACACACACACACACACACACACACACACACACACACACACACACACACACACACACACACACACACACACAGACCTGAATGAAATAGTCGATATCTATGAGGCCGCAGCAGGCCAGCGCTGACTGAGGAAGAGGAGGGACAATGATCTGCTCCCTCCACTCTGCGTGTTTTCCTGCTTTCACTCCAGCTCCCTCCACCTCCGCAATGGTCCGCAGGTCAAACAGAGGCCGCTTTGTCTTATAGGTCACTTTCTGGTATGAAGGGGAAAAAAAAGATACCCAGACATAAAAAGATCTGATAACGACTTCCAACCACTTCATCTACCTCTAGCTTATTGCGAGCTAAAAACGTTCTTTTGAAATGGATCAAGGAAAACTCTATTACTGTTATCTTGTGTTATAGAGATTTTATGTGCATCCACATGAAAGGATTACTTCTATGAATGGTTATGTTTGAAGCTCCGGAGTACCAGCGGAAATTTATGATACATCTCTAAAAGGTCAATACCCTCAAAAATGGAAATATCCAGGGGGCAGTGCACAGTCACTGCACTCATATTGGTATTTGGGAGCAGGCAAAAACTATGAAGATGCAGGCCTTTGTGTTGAAGAGGCTGGGTGATGTTTATGGCCCTCTGTTAAGTGTTGCGTTGCACATTTTCCACCTTATATTTTCTTTAGTTCTTTCCACTCATGCATTGTTCTCTGCATTTGCTCTGTACTCATCTGAAACCTTATAAAGCCTAAAGAGAAAAAGGTGCTAGAAAAACAATTATATTCAATATTCCAGCAGCTACCTGTATTAGACTGGCCAGCACACATCCCGTGTCCTTCCCAGACTTGTTGTGGATCTCGGTGGCCAACTTGATCACCTGGCCGGGGATGTAACCCCTGAGGTCGCTGCGAGCTTTCATCATCAGGGTCCCTGTCTTCACCAGGAGGTAGCTGAACTTCTTAGTGATCACAGCGTAGCTCGGATGCTGCAAGGGGGGACAGAGTCGCAGGGGTAAATTGCTTGTTTGTGCGCTGCCTCATTAGCTCTTTTCCTGCTTACTTCCAGAGTATCTGCAATCTCGGACAATCATGACAGGAAGAGAACGCGAACGTAAACAATGCAAAGGAGTAAAGGAGAAAACGAATGATGTCCTCCGCTGTGAAATCAAATAAGCGTCAACCAAGATAAAGGTTGATTAAATGAAAGGATGCATTAGAGCTTTATCAAAAGACACAATGACAAGAGTTCGTAAGGGATAAAAATAAGTAGAGAAATAACAAAATAGGATGATTGGTGCATCAATCTTACCTCAATGTCAGGCACCTCATTCAGGTTGAGCAGGTTGAGAAGGTAGAAGGGCCTCTGGGCTTTGTAGTCTTTTGAGAAGCGGGGTGTGTCGATGACTGCTCTTACACGGTAAACTATTTTCCCAAAGGGTCCCTCGAAAGAAGTCGGCACAGCGACTGAGGAGAGAGAACGGGGGGGGGGGGGGGGGGGGGGGGGTGTCAAACATCACTTTGACACTGAGGACACATACTGACAGTTCAGGTGGACTGATTCGGACTGATCCACATATCCCTAACCCTAACCGCTAAAGCAAAATTAATGCATGTTCTTTTCCAAATAATTTAATGATGTAAATGGTAAATGCTTCTATATTAGTTTCTTGTTTCAGAGTTGGAAACTGTCTTCTTCTGTCAGACTTCTATCAAAACTGTCACAGGATATGAAGGGCCGTTCAGACCGATTCTTCATGTCTCATCTTCGTTTTTTGTGACTCGAGAAAAGGACAGTGCAGGAAACGGGGAGGGAAACGGCTGGAGGGCAGGAAATTTAAGAAGAGTCAGATAAAAATATCTTTTTGGGGAGAGAGCGAGCAAGACAGACATGAACAGAGATATGCTCAGAGCTAGAAGAGAGGGAAAAAAATATTAGAATCAAGACGTTTTGATATTGTGACCTGTACCTACAAATCTGCATATAAATTCCCACACAGGATGCAGAAAAATGTGATTAATGTGTTGTCAAAATACAAAGTGAGTCACTCTCTCACCCTCACTATTCTAATACATTCCTTTTATTCCCTGAGCCTCATTCAGATGGTAATGTTGGTGGAGCCGGCGGCTGCTGCAGGGACGAGTCTGCTGCTGCTGCTGCTGCTGCTGCTGCTGCTGCTGCTGCTGTCAATAAGAATTAACCAGGACCCGTTGTTGCCGCCTCGTTGCAGACAGCTTGGCAGCAGGCTGAAGCACCAGACTGACTTTCCCTGGAGACACACCAAACTGAGCTGCTTGTGGCTGCTGAATATGGTATGATGCATATCTCAATTTCAACAAACAAAGCCCTAAAATGTCTTCTTCATGAGGATGTAAGAACACCAAACACAGGAAATTAGATGTGGGTAGAAATCCTGCTTGGAGGCAACAGTGTTTTTAAAAAGGTTTGGCTAGCCAGGAGAGGCATCACACATTTCTACAGATAGTCTGTCTGAAGGCTACTGACTGGGTAGCATCCAAAACCTTCCTTCCAGCTAAGTACCAAAGTTTTGAAATTGATCACAGTTGACAGTTAAATTTCAGACATCAGCAGTAGGACAGGATAATATATAGGGATCAGTTTATTTGTGCAGGAATTCATCTACAAAAGTTATACGGAAGCAATCTAATAGTACGTATCACTTTTTCATCTATTTTGTTTTTCTCTTCTTCCCCTCTCTTCCTGAACTTGTAGCTCATGTCACTTTGGAATACAGCCATCCACCTCATTTATCCCTCTAAGTGTCCTTGTACTAAGTTTATCTCAGCCTACACCTTCCACTGCTCTTCCACTTCATTTGTCACTGAGGGAGCAGATTTAGTTGTTCCCTCAGTGAGAAATGAACACCTGATGCCTCGGCTTCAGATAACTGGGCTGGGCTCGTTGGAGGAAATGCTCTGTTAATACTTTCAGTACATCACCCAACCTTCACGCAATCTTCCCCCCCATTCATAACACATTAATCATTTCTGTTTGCATCATAACTCTTTCCATGAATAAACAAATCTGAAGCAAATTTCAAAGTAACAGCAGGATGGTACATCTAAACCAGAAATACTGCTTTTTTTTTAACCGTGGTTGTATGCCTCCACCAACCAGTCAAGTTGCAGTTTACATCCATGTATGTCCAGACTAATAATATTTCTAGTGAAGACTTTGAAGTAATCTAATAAAAAGGTATTAAATTTGACCTTTGACTACCAAATTCTAATCAGTTCATCCTTGAGTCCTATAGTGGATGTTTGTGCCGGATGTAATGAAATTCCCTTAAGGCGTTCCTGTGATATTGCATCTACGAGAATGGAACAGAGGTGAGATCACAGTGACCTTCGACCACCACATTTTGATCAGGTCATCCTTGAGTCCAAGTGTACATTGTTGCCAAATTTGAAGAAATCCCCTCAAGGTGTTTCTGACATATTGTATTCACAAGAATGGGACGGATATGAGGTCACTTGACCACCACCAAAATCTTGTGTGTGAAACACAGTGACCTTTGACCATCAAAATTCAAACAGTTCATCCTCAAGTCTAATTGGACATTTAAGCCAAATTTGAACAAATTCCCTAAAGGTGTTCCTGAGATATCAAGTTCATAAAAAGGGGATGGACAACCCGAAAACATAACACCTTAAGCCACGACTGTCGCCAGCAGGGAACCACAAAAATATAAATATGTACAAATAAAATAAAAAATATGGTCTTGTCATCAGAAATGTATTAAGGTGCATTGACAATTTCATCCAAAGCACTAACTTCTACTATCTGGCCTCAGCTGGTAAAGCCTTGAAGCTGACTTTGTACAAACTGACATGATCAAAGATACACAGACACTAAACTAGTTGCTTCTACTCGGTGTTGAGTAAAATTTATGGTTAACTATATCAATGAGGGCAGAATAAATATTAGAAACACCCCTTATCGTAACACAATACAATTCAACAGCACCACAAACTACAGCCTCCGAAATGACTAGAAAGTTGAATCGACACCTCTCGAAAACTGTTGCAACAAAAAATAATGAAAGGAAGGACTTATTGACTTATTGCAATAAACTGTTGATTAGGTATATGTTACTGATGTGATGTGAAGGCTTCCCCACTGCTTTCGTCCAGAAACACTTTCTTCAGTCCTTACAACAAACAGAAAACACTATAGCCTGCATATTTCTTCGACATCTCTAACTACTTTACATTATGTCTTCATCAAATTTCTGGCACAAAAGAATATTCTCCCACCCATTACTTGCTTTGTCACCAGTCTCCACATGAATGAACAGACACTCATTTTCCAAAGAACAATGTAAAGCACTTTACAACCCCTCTAATTCACCCAAAAGGACCCATTCATAAACTGTTGGTGGCAGAGGTGATGTGCAGTTGATAACCTGCACATCTGGAGAAAATTAGGGTTCAAGGAGACTCTGACATGGAGTTAAGAGCTGAAACACCTGCTGTTCCTGCCATTGTCTTTTCTCCCTTAAAACAACTTTCAATTGTTGTTGCGAAGGCTATAACACACATCTGCTGTTCTCTAGCACTCAACAGTTGATAACAACTTATCATCATCATCTCTTTAACTCAGATTGACTTCTTCTGCTTTTAAACTTACTAAAAAGCTGCTCTGCTACAGCTCTATTTAAAGAACAAACAAGAGCCTGAGAGTCTGTTTAAAGTGCCAGCAGGAGGCAGTAGGAGACACTTGATTCTCCAATGAGCTACTTCTCTCTGACTGATTGTTAACATGCTCTGTGCCGGTGCTCTTAAATCTGTGGGCCCCGAAAGAAGGGGAGGGCAAAGCACAGGGGCATGAAGACCAATTAAACACTGACTGCACAACAGGAGAGGGAACTAAAAATAACCCCAAAGCCCCCCCTCCTGTGCTCCAGCCCACACCTGAGAGAGAGTAAGATACCAGAGAGACACTGCATGGTGTGTGCCCTAACAGGTGCCATGTATGTTTAGCTGGTCTTTGTGTGATTTGCATGGTAGTCATTTCTTGTCAGCCTTCCAGAAAAATATGCTTCCTTTTCCTTTGAAATTTGAAGAATGTGTTTGTGTCATTTAGCATGCGCCTCCTACATGTCTTAAACATGAATTACATTAGTGATCTCTCACACACCGTCAGTATCACACATCTGTATGCCTCTGCTTTTTGTCAGACACAAAGGACGTAAATATTTTGTCAGTACACGTGCTAAAAAAAGTCCCACGTTATCGCACTTGTACACTCTTTACACTGATGTCATCTGGACATCTGATAAAACAGGCCGTGAGAAAATAATTAAAAGGGAGCTGGGAGTGTGCTCCTCACATGGAGGAATGAGGTAAAACATGTCAGTCGTTAATCCCACACTCACCTGGAATAACAAACTGGAAAGGGAAATTGTGTTCGCCAGCTACCAGAGTTCCTGTAAAAGAGAGGAAGGTTTATCAGTAACACAGCAGACAGAGTGAAAGGGAAAACATGCAAATACTGGTGCATGGGTAATTCTGAGGCTTTGTGTGTTTATTCCAACTTCACATATTCCCTCACATATTCCATTAGTTGCCCAGGTGAAGTGCTGTGCCTGTGGGCTTATGGGACTTTACCACTGGGATGGAGTTTCTGAGACAACGAGGCTTTGTTGTTCAAAGACAGCTGAGCTCAGATGTCTTGTGTTGTTAATGAAACTTGCAACTGAAACTAATCCAACAGCGTCAGAGGAAGTCATCAACCGCACGACCTACACGTGTAGCTGGCAAAGTTGGAGTATTTCTCGGTAACGTTAATCAATGATTTACAAGCACAGTGAAGCCAGGGATCGACCCAAGACTGAGTGCACTCTTCTGCACCTTTAAAACATCTACAGGTCAGCATTGCTGTGATAAGCCTGCCCTTTCTTTAGATTAAAGGATAAGGCTGACTTTATTCTATGTTTTCTTTATTGTCAACAACCCTGTCACTGCAGTACTCTAGCCCCTCAACCCCTCTGGGTGCGATTGAAAACATGACATAAATCTTTAAAAAAATGTGTGACAAATATATTCTTTAACTTTTAAGAAGGGATCTATAATTTCCCAAACAGCTAGGCATTGTAGTTTTTAAACAAAGTTATTCAAATAGGAGCAAACTTGTTAGGGACTATTTTTAGGTGCGGATTAATACACATTTTGCAGGACTGTGTGTGTGTGTGTGTGTGTGTGTGTGTGTGTGTGTGTGTGTGTGTGTGTGTGTGTGTGTGTGTGTGTGTGTGTAAGACTGACAAAATAAAGCACAGTGTGGGTTTATGTTAATGAGGGAACATGTCACCCAGTGCAACCGAATGACTCGTCGTTATATTTTTAAAACTTTGTTTTGACAACAATAGAGCTCTATGGCACAGAGGGATAAGATATATCAGGTATTGGGTGCATAGACAATACTTGTAAGTATATCAGTTCATCGTTGGTGTTGTTTTATTCATGGGATTTGTTGCCAATAATATACATACAGAATATTTCCAGCCTTATTCTTTAAAATTGTTGGCATAAACAAAAAGGTATACAGAGAAAGATTAGAAAGTCAGTGATTAGAACAGGAGTTATTTCAGGCAGAAGTGCAGAGAAACTGAGTCTGCAAACTTTATATATCTGATGTTATCAGACAGCACAGAGTGAAGTGAAACAGACCTCGCTGGGGGTTGTCAGAAATATATGCAGTGTTTTGAGGCTCTCAACAGGAAGTGCTTTGAAATTTGAGATGCATGTTTTGGAAGAAAACAATAAAACTGCAAATACATTTCCTCAGAATAAGAATTTGTATCCACAAAATAGGAGCTCAGCTTTTATCTCACTTGTTTACACATTGCAAATTACATTACACTACAATGTTCGCTGAGATCAAATATGACACCAGCTGACTACAGTATTCAGTTTGGATTATTGATTTCTGAGTGTTTTACCTTTAAAAACTAAATCTTTAAAAAAAATTGCATCTTATTCATTTACATTAACTGTGAAGAGAATTTACAGTGTTTCAATCTTGTTTACTGCACAAGCTCAAGTGAATTTATAACAAGAGAATAAGGCCTTTCCATCACCCTGTCATACTGGGAGCACCTTGAGCCAATGAGATGATTAATTCTCAACATGAGCAGGCAGCCCAATTAAATTCTTCCAGACAGCAAAATGTCTCACCTCATTAGGGACAAGCACAACTTTTCCATTGGTCTCAGTTTTCTTGAGCGAAAGCACACAGACTGCCTGTGTGTTCATTTGCATCATTTGTGCTACTATGGAGGAAGTGGTCAAGCTTTCAACCAGTGCTATGCAGGTGCAACATGTAGTATTTCAGTGGCTTAACTCTACACGTACAGAAAGAAAAATATTTAAAACACACAAGGAAGAAAAATTATTGAATAGCAAGCTGTTAGAGATTCTAAATCTCAGCATACAAACCCTATTCTTTAAATATCCATCTAACCTTACAACAATCCTAGACAATTAAAACCCACTGCATACTTACAGCACTAGAGACTGCCAAGAAGACTAAATAATTACACACAAGGGAAAAAGAGAAAAATATCAGTAATCAACTGGCTGAAATTTAAAAACAGAACAGCCCAACTTTGAAAAAAATGCTAAAACTCAACTAAAAAAACCTAAAGATATACTTAAATGTACTGCAATAGACTCACAGCCCCTATTCCTGTACCTTAAAGGCTCTTCTGTCATGTCTCACACTCTTAAAATAACACACACAGCCAACTCTATGATGCACTCAACAAGTAGTACTTTGTACAGACAAATCTGGGTTATAGGCAGAAGTAAACAAGCAGCCATATGGTGTCACCTTCAAACCCAGCATACGTGTACATGACTTTTAAACCACATACCGTCTCAGACATCCTGCATAATTATAATATAAACATCAAAGGTCATTTAAATTAAGGGTACAATCTAAAAACCTTTCAAAAGTTTCTCACAATTTAAAAAAAAAAAAATGTCTGTGCTGTCCATCTTGTCAGGAACCACCGGTGGTTTTGGACCAATCAGCGTCCCATAAGGATTCTAGCGTGACCTTGTGGTCTCGCGAATCCAGCTGTTTCGCAAGGTAAGATGGTGATAGACAGATGGTTCTTCCTATCACCTGCCAAGTCTTTTTTGAAAGTGTCTGTCCCTTTCCAAACAGTTTCCCAAGATGATTTCTCAGACTCTGTGTAACAAACCATCTGGAGCATCACGTTAGTTATCAGCTGCTCCAACAATAAAAAAACAGGATGCAAAACCACATGCTTCTCATCTATATTTTACTTTAATTCATCTACATTAAATCTTCACATGGCATGCCAGCAAAGGACTGACCCAAATGGTCTGCTGCACAGGACCGATGGTGAGCAGCCAATCCACATATCTCTTACTAGCTGGATATTCTTTTGTGTTTCCTGGCCAACACTCCACGTTTACAGTATCATGTGTTTCAGATTTTTATTAAATGATGCATTTCTTCTCAATACAAAGGTTAACTGAAATCGTGGTCAAGTTTGTGGATTTATAGGTATAAAATAGCATGTAGTACGGGTTGGTTTAATTCCTTTGCATCACTTTAATATCCACATCATGGTTTCGGACAGAAGCGGGATATTAATTTTACTTTTACCTAAATTCTTTGTCATAACCACTTCACACTAGCGTTTTATTGAACTCCCACAATCACACAGGCTACCCTTCTCTGTCAGAGGGGAAACTGCCAAATCCTAACCTCACTGCTTTCACTGTTTTCGAATATGTTCAGTTCGCTGGATTTCTCTTTAGGACAATGACCCTCAACCTAATGTTCTGAAGTGAGAGAAGCTCATTCAAAATTAACATTTATGACAGAAATGACTAAAAGGCAGTCCTGGAATATAACCTTGGTCAACACTGGTATTGTTTATTTAATATTTTAGTTTTAGCAGCTTTTGTCACTAGTTCTATGGGCTGGCTAGCATCAGCTAGGTCAGAGATCAGGGTTTCCCATACATTCATTTATTTGTGGCTATATCAACATTGCCCACCACATATTGAATTTCTATTTTTGGGGGCTGCCAGGACCTTCTATCGTCCTCGGGAGGATGTGACGTTAAATCAATTTCGGAAATAATTTGGGTTGAAAGTTGGAAAAAACCCAACCAAAAAACGAGTGCACAAAAACTGAACATGTCTAACTTCAGACAGCTTTCTGAGCCTATTAGCAAGTTAGCCTGTGTGTGTGTGTGTGTGTGTGTGTGTGTGTGTGTGTGTGTGTGTGTGTGTGTGTGTTTGGGTTTGTGTGTGTGTGTGTGTGTGTGTGTGTGTGTGTGTGTGTGTGTGTGTGTGTGTGTGTGTGTGTGTGTGTGTGTGTGTGTGTGTGTGTGTGTTTTGACGGAAAGTTAGTAGCAGTAGCCCAACACTTAAGTCATTAAACCAGCTGTATTCCTGAAGGATGACGGCTTAACCTGCTAACTGTAGCACAGATAACAGTGCAAGCTAACCCAGCTAATAGTTCACAATGTGTCCAGTCAGTGGGTGAGGAAATATAGACCAAGGTCAGCTATCACCACAATTACAATCTAATTCTGTGGGAAACACTGGACATGGCCACAACCACAGTAAGATAAGGAGGACTGAACAGCCCAGATATTTTTCAGAAAGCCTAGACTACAGTTAAAAAGTTGTAAAAATGGCATTAAAAGAGAATAAGCAAGTAAGCAACATTTAGGGTGACATATTAAACTCTGGTAGCTTCTATTCTAGTTCTTTGAATGTTGAAAGCTTGATAAGCATTTTTGAACATGATGACCAACAAATACTGTCTGTCCAGAGATGTTTGAAGTAGTAGTATCAAATAGTAAAACATAAAAAAAATATAAAAACACAGTAAATGTTACAGTGCATCTCCCTCAATCTAAACAGAAAGCGGTCTTTAGTGGAACCACAATCACACAGCAGGGGTGGGATGGAGATCCTTATTTCCTGAAGGTCATTAACCGAGATCAGTGACAGGATGAAGAGCGGACGCTGACATCACTGGTTTTTACTCCTCCAACCGTCAAGCATCTGTGGCATACCACATTATCAGTCAGCCAAAGTGAGCGTTGTTTTGTGTCTGTGAGTGTGTATGAGTGGGTGTGCAGGGTGATCTTCTGTCACCGCATCCAGTCCCTTGGTCTCTCTCTGCTGCTTGCTCAGCCCTTGGGGGCAGAGCAGCCCATTTTCGGAAGAGAATGGGATACGGAAAAAATAGCAGAGATAAAGAGGAGCACAGAGGGAGGGTGTGCAATGAATTATTTATGTGCTCCTACGTTTGGAGTATGCTTGGGGTTTTACAATATGCTATGGGTGTGGGTGCGTGTATGTTTTTGCACACCAGAAAAAGTCACAAACTAACTGAACGGTACTTCGACAGCATGCACGATTTTTTGATTCTTTCATGTCACACGTTTTTTGATATTTAACTTTGAGAAATACATTTTTTTTTAAAGTAAATTCAGCTTTTGCCATTGAACACAAAATAAATGTCTCAACAAAAACAGCTGCACAAGAACTTTGCCATAATAATATAGTGAAAAAAATTATGGCACTATCTGATCAAAGGCTTTATCAATTAGACCAGAATTCAATGCCAGCTTTCATAACTTCACAGTTTTCAGTACTTGGGGTGTGGACACATTTTGGTTGGCACTAAAAATGTTGAGGTTTGAGAACTAGCCTGTAAGTAATATTTTACCCACACTGCAGGTTTCACTTTTATTCATGCAACATTCACATCAAAGCAAAGTACAGCAGTATCGCAACAGGTCTGCTTGTTCCTGTGTGGATGGGTGCGTTCATGTTTGTGCCTGTTTGTCGGTTCGGTTTGAGTAATCTGTACCTGCTTTGTAGCCAGATTTTCTCCTGTCTTCTACACCCTGTTTGATATCTGATCTAAAGTTATAACAGTCCTGTTTTCACTTACATCAACTACAATAATCTTCTTGTAGTACGGTTTGTCTTAATCTCTTGAGCTGATGGATCAGAAACAAAAACTGACAGTAAGAAATGGTAGCAGAAAGTATTCCACAAGCTATCCAGTGTTACAAGACACTTCACCTTTTCTACAGTCTCAGAATCTTATTTCTGTTTCAACAAGTGACCTCCCCTCTTGTTTATCTTGAAATGAAGCAGAGCATAAACTCGTTTTAAATTCCTTGACGATAACGCACAGTATTACCGACCTTATCCAACCTCTCACCGGAAAAAAGTGGAAGAATTCTAATCTTTTTTCTCATTTACATCTGGTGGTTCCCTGTGCAAACACTGTAATTTCCTTTCTACTCTCTCAGTTCAGGAGGTGAAATCTCGATGTTGCAGTCATCCATTTCCATAAGGAATATTTCTTCAGTGGAAAGTCATTTGAATGTAATTTCTTTCCCTGTGTAATACAGTTTTATATACTGTACCAGTTAGTGGAAGAAGCATCCTTTACTTAAGTACAAGTTCTGCATTAAATTGTACATAACAAGTAGAAGGACTTATAAATTATAAATATGATGTCATGGACTTTCCCCCACAGTAACCTGACCTCACCCCCACCGAATATTTACGGGGGCACTGGTAGACTGAGAAAACCGAGCGTTCTGTGACATCACAGGAAGCTCAAATAAATCCTGCTGCTATAATGTGGGTCATCATGTGAATTGTGGAGTCCATGCCAGCTCAAGTGCATGCTGTCATTAAAGCAAAACGGGGACAGAATGAATACTACGATATTTAGAAATTCATGCACGTTTTCAAGATTTAACTTTTCAATCAAATTGTTAAGCTAATATCATTTGTTATGATATAATATTCAAAACAAATACAAAATAGAAGTATCTTGAGTAGTGGTCTCTAACTTTTGGACACTACTGTTTATGTATACATAGTAGTTATATGTAGTAGCACATGTTGAAGGACACAGTCCTGAGACAGAGCGAATGAGAGTTAAACATTGAACTGCTTTGTGCTGTTTTAACCAGCATGGATTACATGCTCTAATGACTGTTAAAAGTCCCACAGTGCAATTTGCATTTACAACAGATTTCATGCATGCACGGCACATTTCACCTTCTGGCTGTAGGCAGTATCGACAACACATACAAAAGATGGAAGATCACGCTTGCAACAAAAGGTCCTGTAAGCCCTCGTTTCCGCAGGCGAGCTGGGCCTCAGTGCTGGGGGGGAAGGCGTTGCCCAGAGATCGGGGGGGGGGTTGTAAACCTGCCCATTTAGAGACTGGTGGACACTGATGACTACGTCTCACCTTGGAGAAGTGTCACGCAACGATGCAGGGGAACTGTTACTCTGACTGATTGAGATTTTAGCTCCTCGCTACAGGGCTGCAAAAACCTGCTGCTGACATCTCATCGTCAGATTAAACCTGTTCTTGCAGATTTCCCGTAAACAAAATTGGGTGAAAGACGGGAGACTTCAGTCACGCTACGCAGTGTCATCATGGCAGGAAACTGGAGTTTCTGATATTTCAGTGTTCTTAGAGTAGAAGAATAAAATGAACGATGTCAGCAGAAAACACTCACTGTGTACAAGTCACATATACTGAAGGTTTATCATTTAGGGTTGAGGTTTTTCATTTTTTAATAGTCTGCACAAATATGAATGAAGATCTATAGCTGCCTGGAAAGTAGGAAAAATGTAACCTGAAAAAACTACAGCTATTACCAAATAAGCAAATTAAATATAAGACCTGTCCATCAAGGTCTCCATTCATGCACCTTCACAGTGTTTTGATGTGGACAGTTCAACGATCGGGCTAAATGCGCGACTGACAGATAAACTACAAATAAAGCCATGAGGGTTTTCCTGTCATCACCTTTGTCAGCGACACACAACGTGCTGTTGAAGTACTGCTCCTCCAGAGCCCACGATGTGTCATTCAGTTTATTGGTGATCCCGCATGCGCCCTGACAGTTCACCTTGATGGCTGTGGAGAGAGGAGAGGAAACAACAGTCAATCTACTGTCTGAAAACAAATGGTCCTATGAGAATTAACTAGTATTTTCAAAATGGCTATTAAAAAATAAGTAGGGCTGCAACAAACTAGGATTTTCACGATCAATTAACCAGCTGAATATTTTCTTGATAAATCAATTAGTCTAGAAAATGTCAGCAAATGGTGAAAAATGAACGTTGGTGGTGTGGCAATTAAAAACAGTCAATTTGGAGTCTTTCTTTTTGAAAAGTGACCGTTATAATTTCCCATTTCAGATGTCTAATTTTGTCTAACCAATGGCCAAAAACCCCCCAAATTTTCAGTCTATTCTCACATATGACGAACAAAAGCATTTAATCACAAAACAGCAAATCATTGGCATTTTTCCTTAAAATCTGACTAAAAAGATTATTCAATTATCAAAATAGTTGCTGATTGATAACCTGAAAACCGACATGTCAGCGGGACTGAATCTACAGCTTTTACTCCACCAGTAGGTTCACATAAAGACTTCAGTCAGAACAAATCTTTTCATCAAAATTGTCGCTCTAGTTATTTTCTATAGTCTGTGCATCCATGATTTACATTTCATCGTTTGCAACAGATTTCAGATGAACAGAGCTGCCACAGGGGATTTTTCCTCTCCTGTTTTATATTTACAGCAGTATTAAAGCAGTTAATTCAGGAGAATGAATAGCGTCTGACAAAAACTAGTGCCAAACTGTCAAAATGCTTCCTGTAGTTGAATTGAATTGGATCTTGTAAATGACAGAAGCTCTGGCTCTTATTCCTGACTCTTGAGCGTGTAACGGAAAAGAAAGAAACATCTCTGCAATGTAACCGCAGCCAGTTTGAGCACCACAGTGTGGAGAATACAGACCGGCCATACAATACACACTAATTAGCATAACAATGATTAACAAACGAGGACGCCTCACTAAATTATTATGGGCCTCTGCTGCTGTAAATAATCAGCACAGGCTGTGAACGGGCTCTATGTCAACAGATGGGAGAGAGGACCAGTAAACTTCATGAGGGAGCTGTTGTGAAACTAAAGGCGTGGATACTTCAAGTGTGACTGGCTCAGATTTTAGGCCTGATTGTGCTCCACCTTCAGTTTCATGTTGTGATGATGAGGATGGCGATGACGCAGGTGGTTAGATGAAGCTCATATCAGGATGACTCATATTACAACAGGATGTGTGAAGGTAGATGTAAACACTTTTTTGTTTTAACTGAATCTGACTTCTGTGTATTTTGTGGCTTCAAAAAATGCTGAAAAAGCAGATTTGGGAAAAACAAAACAAAAAAGTAAATATGCAAAAGCAACGCAGCACAAACCAGCAGATGTTTTCACTGGTTATCATTTCTCTTTTATACTTGGACATTTTTTTGTTTTTGTCATTTTTTTTGTGAGTAGATTAAGTTAACACAAGACAACTGGTGAGGTTAACCAACATGTTCTCCTGTGTGCCTGTTTCTTGTACAGGAAGTGATGTTATCTCTTTCCCACGCCTGATTTAGACATCAAGACGACTGCACTGACTTCACACTTGTGCCTGATGTGTCATGTGACAGGTGTCAACAGTCAATCAACAAGCGCCACAAAATTTTTAAAAAAAGTTAAAAGCAGCATGGATGACCCTGCAGGTCTGCAATGTGAACGTATCACCCCTCCTCTCTCTATCCCTCTTGTCTCTCTGTTGATCTGTCTGTGAGGAAATGAAAATCTTCAGATAACACACACACACACACACACACACACACACACACACACACACACACACACACACACACACACACACACACACACACACACACACACACACACACACACACACACACACACGATAAGCACACAGACTGACAGACAGACAGGTCAGGCTAAGTATCATTCTAAATATGTAATTACTGGTCCCAATGTGACACATTATTATTCATTTTTAGTTCATGCCTTCCTTCTAACGTAGTCACATTTTTAAACTTCAACTTCTTTGGTTAGCCTCGACCCAATCAGCTGTATAATGTTACCTCCACAATATACTTTCAATGATAAAATATAATATAAAATTAACAAACGCTAAGTCAGGTAACAAGAGAAAAAAAAGCACTTTATATCTGATACATTTTTCAACTATTGTACATGTATTTTTATGTTCTGACAGCAGTATTTATGGGATATGGGAAAACAATACTTTAAAAAAAAAAAAGTAACTGAGAACACTTCATATAGAATAAATGATAGGCTAATCTGATCAGAATGTGTGTGTGTGTGTGTGTGTGTGTGTGTGTGCGCTTAATTCAGCCAGTTAAAGAACCAATGTTTTAACAGGTCTGAAAGTTCTATCGACAAGAAGCTTCAGGATCATTTTTCATTGTATTCAAACATTTCAGACTAAATAAATAATATATTTATGAAAACGAAATAATTAGATTAATTGATAATAAAAAAATGCTACGTTTATCCCAGGTACTTCATCAAACTGATGCATACATCTTAAAATAAAGCAGCCCTGCTCCTTCATTTGCTAAAAAGGAATCCTGTCCCAGCAGAGACATTAAGTACAGATACCTCAACACTACAGAACAGGACAAAATCTCTACCTGTTGTTGTCATTATGTCAAAAACCTGCATGTTACGTCTATTCATAAAGCTACAGGCATAATTAGGTCACTACTACTCAAAATATATTCTGGTATTAATAAGAATAAACATGTGCAACCCAAATAAACCTAAACACAGGCTGTGGCGTAAAAAAATACCATCGACCACAGACTGTGTTTGACCAATCACTGGCTCACACCCAGCCAAGATCCTGTGCTGGCATCATGAATCTCTCTCTCTCTCTCTCTCTCTCTCTCTCTCTCTCTCTCTCTCTCTCTCTCTCTCTCTCTCTCTCTCTCTCTCTCTCCCTCTCTCTCTCTCTCTCTCTCTCTCTCTCTCTCTCTCTCTCTTCTCTCTCTCTCTCTCTCTCTCTCTCTCTCTCTCTCTCTCTCTCTCTCTCTCCCTGTCAAAAGTGGCAGATGGCTGCTCTCTTCCACACCGGCAGGACTGTTGGCACAGTTTTTTTGTTGGGTTTTTTTTTTTTTTTTTGGGGGGGGGGGGGGGGGGGTAATAAACAGAAAACCAAAATCTACAGTGCACAAAAACAGAGCGTTGTCCTTCATCCACGCAGACTATCGTCCATTTTTATAGTCATTAATTAAATTAATTTGCCTCATTCACGTATTGAGAATAATACCTTTATTCTCCACATTGGCACACAGACACACACACCGAAAACCCCTGCGTGTTCTCTGGAGTCGCCACACGTCACACAAAGCAACAGTACAAGTGTAAAGTACATAAACACGACACGAAAAGGCAAACAGTGACTTCTACTATATTGTTTTAAAAACTGCACGGTGTGGAAAAGTGAAGAGTTCAGCCCGGTGAAAGGTCAGCACAGGGGTAATCTGTTAATATCCCAGCAACAGCAGCAACAGGAAGAGCGGCTGCAGCGGGGCTGAATAGTGAATAGTTGTGTCATAAGAGACAAGCTGCTTCTGGCAGAGAGGACTGGCTTGTCTGTGGATAAATGATGAGCCGGCCTCTCCACAGACGACATGGAGCCAGATGGACCAGAAGTGGCGGTGATGTGTTTAATAGGACGCGCTTCCAGAGATAAAGATGATGTGTCGCCACGTTTTCACCCCGTGTTAGTACGAGCCCTAAACCTGAACGTAACCTTGGGTCTTTTGCATCTACCTCCAGGTGACTTTTAACAGATGCAGAGGTCATCTATGGTCCTATGCAAATCTACCATGTCAGCAATCTATTAAATTGAAATGACTGTGTTTTTCTTTGTTCTTTTGCTAAGGATGCCTTGTGTCACTGTACCTCGGTCTTGCTCTTCTGGGCAAAGAATTATAAATGCTGAAATGTTAATTATCAATAGATTTATCCATGAAAATGTTCCATAAATATATATCAGTGCAATAGAAATATTCATGAGGATCTGACAAAATGACTGATGCACTTTCTTGCACTGTTGGATAAGAATATTCATGTCTGTCCATTAAACATGAAGCTACAGTAAGCAGCTGTTTAGCATGTTTTTAATTAACATGTTAGATCTCTTTTGTTTAATCCGTATAAAAACCTAAGTGGGAATCAGAGATTATGTTTATAATTTGGTCAGGTCAATTTGAGAAAAATATTAACTTTGTGTGTGTAAATGTCACCGAACACAGACATGAGGGTGTAAATGATTACATCAAATGACTAGTGTGAAAAGAGGCTTAAAGTATCTCAAAACACTTTGGTAGAATTACATTGCAATATCTGGATTTCTAGGCCCACACAGTTAGCATGCAAATGCGACTTCTGTCTTTTTGGTGTGACAAGACTCAGCAGGCATTTATTCAGTTAGACCATTATACAGCCAAACAAACTGATCACTCACGAAGCTGCACACTCTTTGCTTCTGATTTTAAACAGGAAAATACAAGTTCTCAGTTCTGGGAATTTCTTGACAGTGCCACTAAAAGTTCATTTGAAGCACAAAAGTAGACCACAAACTTCCAAAATCACACTAGATTTGTGATCTGTGATGAATAATTAAGCAGTTCTTCACAAACTTCAGATGTTTCAAGACAAGAATCCTGCAGCAGAACTGAGCGGACCACATTTCATCTGGTTTTGCAATACAGACAACTTCCAACTTGTCCACACACCAGCAGCTATGGATCACACCTTTGAACTGCCAGCACAGGAGTCTACGCCAGGGGCCACCTCTCCACAGGATAAACCACAGCCTGAAGGGAGACCACCACTCACTGTAGTAAGAGCCTGCAAGCAGAGCACGTTCTGACTCAGCAGATGCCCGGATTTGATGCCAACACACTGGAGTCTGTCCAGCTCCTCTCAACGGTTCAATGAGAGTGTCTGTAGGCGTAGACGATCCTGGTGCTACTACTCATTAGATTAGAGAAATTAGACTGAGTAGGCAGACAGGTCCAGGAGAGGGGATGAAGTGGCGTAGGCAGAAGTATTTTGGGTGGGCTAATACAAAAGCGGGTGGGCCATCTTTTCATCGGACCAACTGGAAAAGGAGCTACCTGTTTGCTTTTCAACACTCTGCATCACAAAAGCATTAAAAGCAAAACACTGCCAACACAGCCTCAGTCTATTAAGACTATACAATAGTATAGATGAAAGTGTCTTTTTTAGCCAATCCAGCCTTTAATACTGGATATGTCTGGAAAGTCCGGCTACACATCAGTTTTACAGCACACAGCAGTGTTAATTAACTATTTTATTACACAAAGTGACAACTAAACATACACCCAGACAGCAGAGAAGATGTTACCTCAGACAGAAATCGCATGTGATATCCCTCATACATTTATTATAGCCTACAGAAGTCGTTTGAGTTCATTAAATACTTGCAGCGATCCTACCACAGCAGAAACAAGTGCGTCTCCCCATTGAGAGAGATACTGCACATTTACATATGAGACACAGCACTGTAATTTCATTGATTATTTAAATCTCCAGACACGCCGACAAATCAATCAGGATCAAATGTTAATTAATGTTCTGAGTTCTTCATCCAAAAGGTCACATAGCTGAGCTGTTAATAACTCATAGACATCTGAAATGTAACCCAAACTACACAATGCTTTTTATAAAGACTTCAAAAGCCAAAAAGGTTGGAGACCACTGGTTTCATCTTTAACAAAGTGTATTTTAAAAGCTTGTTATATTATCCATTGTGTCAAATCTTCATCTGAAAAGTAACTAAAGCTGTCGAAAGTAGTAGTGCAGTAGTTAAGTAAATGTACTTAGTTACTTTTAGCTACAGGTAAACCTGCATCAGGCTGACTGGGAGTAACACATTAAAAAAACACTTTGTTTAGCCATTGTTTTAGTGTTAATGTTACATCGCCTGAAAAAAGGTCTGCCAGTCGGAACCAGAGGAACTCATATCAGTCCAGAGACTTCCTACAACTTGTTTCAACAGTTCTGTTGAAAACAAAGTTGAATTTCCTTTGATTTTTCATATTCACTGTTACAAAATGCATTTTGTGTACTGGCTGCATGGGCCAGTAAGTAATGTGGATGGCTACACGCCTTACTGGCTACACGCCTCAGAGGACGTAATCAATACTAGACCTGGCTGCTCTGTTGTATTTTATCAATGGTTGTCTGATGTGGGTTAGAACAGGGTATCGGTGGGTCATGGAGGATGTGGGTGAGAGTTGAAGGTGTGATAGTGTGGAGTAAGTGGTTATCAGATTAACTATTTATGTCACTATGCATTTGTAAAGTATATCCTGTTTTTACTTCAGCTGAACTTCTGCAGAACTGGGAATGATAAGTCAAAAGAAGAAGTCAAATGTAAGAAGAAAAATCTTCTCATTTACTCCATACACTGTGACTTTTGGTAATTCCAGTGGCAACACTTTTCTCAATAACTTGAAACAATAGGAACGATTAGCATATTTTGTTCCTATTAAATCTTTGTTTTCATTCGAGCAAAGAAACATAACACATGTTAAATACAGAGCTGGAATGATTGATTTGTTTGAGCTATTTCTTGAGGAAAAATACTAAATATTTGCTTGTTGCAGCTTCCCAAATGTGAGGATTTGAAGCTTTTATACATCATACATGTTAGTAAGAATCGCACAAAGGCATCAACTAAAAATATGATTTAAAAAAATAAAGAATTATCTTTTTTTACTAATTTTTTAACATTTTATAGACAAAATGACCAATCAATTACTTAATAAATGGCAGATTAAATTAATAATACACCTTTTAGCTAAATCACTGATTTTCTATAAGTCATCCTTCCTCTGTCTAGAAGAATAACTTTTTGTATGTCAAAGCAATTGAAGCCCCTCACACTTTTTTTTCTTCCACCCTCTCCCAGCAGAGGATGTTTTCCCTTCAGGGCGTACTTTCCTGAGAAAGTATGTGGAAGTTACGCAACAATGTTATTTGCTCTGTCATCAGCTTTTCCAAACAAAGAGCCGCTTTATATTATGAAGTTTCTATATGAAAAATGTTGTTTGCACACTGGCCCACATGTCAATACCAATATATTGACTGAGAAAAAATACTAAGCTACAAATGTTTAAATATTCCAGGGGAAAAAAGGCAGAAGTGTGTCTGTGGGATAAAAGCATGAAGTCAGAGTTTACAGCGTGTTGCATCAGTAAATGGGAAAAGTCAGCTGGGGGAGCTGGTGGGGAAGCATTCAGGGAAGGGGGGCTGATAATGACAGTTCCTTATTTACACTGATTACGTTCCAGTTTCAGCTGACTGCCTTAAGCACAAAGGAGACTCAGAGAGTTTGTTTAAGCTCTGGACTTCACAAGAACAAAGTAGGCTGAGGAAACCCCAAACCTCTCAGACAAAAGACCAAAGAGGAACAGTGTCTTTGCAACAGCTAGAAGGTCATCTTGAAGTAGGTCAAGAGTGTGAAGGAGAGTGAGAAAGTCTGTTTGAATGGATCAACATTCCTCACATGCACCGAAAGGCTCCTCGGACGTCATGTATACACATTCCAGCATAATGAAGCATGGAAACTCCCTCACCAGCATCTGTATGATAAGACCGGATGGTTTTAAAATGAAGCTTCTGTGGAAACAAACCACAATTTGAGAAGCAGCAGCAGCAGCTCAAAATTTGGTCAAGTGAGTTCAGGGTTTCCGCCAGTGTATTGCAAGTCTGGCAGCCTTCTGGGCTTAAGTTATTCCCCCGCTGGACCTAAGCATCAGGGAACTTGTTTAATGTATTTTTTTCAGATGTTTTTTAAAATACAGTTAAGTTACAGTGGGGTGGCTCAGTTGGAAACATAGACATAATGGTTGGAAAGCTACTTACTGAGCTTACAAGTTAAGGACAACGTTTTGTTAGCAGTTGTGTTGAAGAGCAGTTTTGACCACTTGAGGCACTATTCGTGTTTTAGCTGCAGTGTGCGGACTAACTGCTAACGGTTAACTAGCAATGCGAGTGAGTGAGCCAGTGAGAATGAAGGGAGCATCGTATTTTCAAATCTTCAGTCAGCTTTTAGCACTGACTTAATGTAGGGCCCTGTGGAATGTGTGTTATACCTTTTTTAAATTCTCAGTTACATGATTCTGTTATTGCATAAACTGTAGGGCAGTACTTTAATGGTGACATCAGTATGTTGCCAGGCCCTCATCAAAAAAGATGCTTGGCCGCTAGTCCCACGCCGGGCTGCCAGCTCCTGTCAAAGGATAGTCTTGTCACTGAGCCTAACAGCTTTTCTGGAGGAAACCCTGAGTAAGATGATTTGACACTTAAATGGTTTAATTGTCAGTTGGCCTCTGTGGTTAGTTTGGTGTGTGAATGCTTTGCTGCATTTTTTAATTGAGGAAATTGAGTTATCAAGATTTAAAACATTAGAAGCTCATTAACACACAGTATGAGTAATTGAAATGTAAAGGGGAGCTCTAATGTTTGAGTCCATTGGAGTAGCGTTGCATGATAGCACCGATGCAAACCTAGCATTTGCTGCTTTAGCGCTTCGTATTAAAAACTTTTAAATGACTAAATAACAGGAGACTTTCATTGTGAAGAATTTAAAGGAAACTAAATCTGGTCCTCACCATATTAGTGGAGCTTCGTTAATGGTGCTAAAACCAGTCGACACATCAAGATACAGATATTTGGATTTCTTTGTTCAATGGAGTGAGTATAATTTTTTACTTTGCCCTGCTGTGTAATGGAAAATCGCTCAAGGCATTTCAGCTTGACTTGAGTCATAGTTTGGTATGAAAACCCCCAAGACAGTGGAAAAATGTCATGATGTTAGTGGAGCAGAACAGTGAACTTGCATGCTGTGTGTTGAACAGATAACAATAGAAGGAAATCTGTCACAAGCTGACATCAGCTCCAGCTGAACATTGAAAAAAACATTGGACAGCAAGTGTCCAGAGCAGTCTGAAGCTGGTGATTTTTGCTCACAGGGATTACTTCTACATACATTTCCTTATAATTGTATACTCTGTATAATATGAACATCCGACACTGTAACATTATATATGACTGAAAATAAGGAGTAGCATTATAGGTTCCCTTTAACGTCTAGATGAAGAAAATATCATGTGCTTGCATTATTCAAAGAGACAACATGTTTATTTCATGTACTGATACTGCACAAAGAGGAAATACTGTTTTGTTTTGAAAAGTCTCTGCAACTCTCATTCTACAAGTGAGGTCATAGACAGACAGGATTTCTTTCTGGTGGTGTTTAATTTGAATCATTTGTTGTACTTGTAGCTTTACAGATAGCAGTGAAGGACAGATAACAAACTGCACAGATAGAAACAGCTGATCCTTTGTTCTCTGAATATTTCTAAAACCTTTTGTCAAAAGTAATTCTAGTTTCCTTCACACAGCTCAAAAGGTCACAGCCTTCATTCTGTACAGCAGGACAGCAAAGTAATCCGACACTACACTTACTACCTTCATTAAATCTTTAAGTGCTCCAAACAATTAGTCCCTCTCACTTTTCCAACATCTCCCCTTGACTCCTTTCTAATGCCTGTCAGTACGAGTCGACAAACACTGCCACCTGATCTTATGATCTATTGCTCTGGACTGTAAGGGAATCCCCCACAGCAGAACAGAGCCAGGGCTGTTCGTTCATACACGTCCTGAGTTAGCTCACTGTAGGTTTGGCAACAGACAGAAAAGTGTCAGTGAAAAAGAGACAAAATTAACACACTGATTTTCAACCAAACTCTTATCAGGAACTAGAAAATCACAGGAACTACAAACTGCTTCTAAACATTCCCTTAATGAATTTGTCTTTATGTTTTGACATGACATTAACCCAGAATCTTCATGTTAGTCCTTGTAATATACTGTGATACTATGAAGTCATTACTGTGATGTTTGAAAGGGAAATGCACAGACGTATCCTTTATGCGATCACATAATTGAATTGAGGTTGAGATCTTTTGCAACAACACAGATCGAAGTACATGGAAGTGTATTTTTCTGGTTTATATTTCTGCTTTGGCACATATTAAGTGTCTGTTTCAGGTAGATCAGGTACTAACTGAACACAGCAGAATCTGGAAGCTGTTCAGTCCACTTTCAGCACTTCAACTCTTATAGACAGATATTTTGCTTTAGTCGACAAAAGCAACCTGAGAGCACAGACCAGCATGTAGAGCCATTTTCAGTCTTTCCTTCTAGTAGATGCGATTGTTGAATTCACTATGAGACAGATAGCCAAAATGAGTCATGACAGTCCTGTAAACTGCAGCAGGTGTGCATCACATCAGCTTACAGGACTGTCATGTCTTAAAAAGACTAATGTAGCACCTAGTTACTTTTTGACTAAAAATAACCTTTCTGTGCATAATTTAAAATGTGGAAATTAATCAAATTAATTCAATACATCATCTCAGTTCTCAAACCTACCGAACTCCCATGGGAGATTTTGAAGCAATATGTTAGACAGCGCTCTCCATCACCATCATCAAAACCACTAATGCGGGATTATCTGAAGAAGAATGGTGTTCATCCCTCAAGTGGAGTTCAGATACTTACAGGATCTATGGTAAGGAGCTCTGACACTGTTGTGGAGGCTTTTGGTGGAAAAACACCTTACTAAGACTTTTAATGTTGGTCGAACCATTAATCTGTTCTGCTGTTCTAAGCAATGCTGTCAGGTTGGTTTGTAGAGCACAGAATTCATCCATATAATTCAACAGCAATCCATGTTGGCCATGTTAAACTAGTTCTCATACACTACAGAAATCTTTGCTTTAATATAAAACTGAGTTTCACATCTCGACAGCTCGAGCATTACAACATTCACCTCTACTGCGGTCGCTGGAGAGCTTTGCACGCTTTAATATCACTCATCAGTTTATGATGTTTGTGTTTGCATGTGTTTGAGTGGAGGTGCATACACATCTGCATGTACAGTACACACAAATCCCTGCGTATGTTTGCATGCATGTGTAAGAGGCTTATCTCTGCAGAAGTTACATCATAAAACAACCAAGCAGACGTGTAATCTGTACTCCGCACACTCGCTTCCACGTTACCCATCACGGCACAAATTTCAACATTGAACTGCTTTAGACTCAAATCCAGAAACACATCATGACATGAGGAGACGCACACTTCACTCTGTATGCCTTATCAGGCATTAAAAGACACTCACGTGTTTAGCAGCTAAATATTCACCTGCTTTTCATCACATGACAAGAAGCAAAAAGGGAATTAATCATTTCATTCTCCGGATATTTCATTATCTTGCCATTTGTATGAGGCTTGCTCAGGAATCAAGATGTGTAAACACTGCTTCACTGCCTGTTAAGGATCACATTTGATGGTATCGATGTCAGCAGAGACCTACATTAGCATTGACTTCTCCCTTCCAGCAATTAGCGATGCCCTCAGTTGACCTGATATCATTTCACTGGCTTCAGACAAAGCAGCTGGTTTCAGAAGATGTCTTGAATCTTTTTTTACATCTTAAAAAAGGTTCATCTTTAAGCAAACAATTTTATTTTAAGATTAAGATGTGGACCAACAGATGTGACTCATATAATCATAGTCGTCATAGACCAAAGTTCAGTCAGCAACTCTCTTCATTGATCATTGCCAAATCCATCATTTACTATTAAAACTGTTCTGTTTTGTGTTTTCCATACTTACAATGGGGAGATGTTTACTCAGCTCCAAATTACAGACACTGGCTTTGATTGTGTGTTGATTAGTCATTTAGTGTCATCTGCTTCCCAACAGTGACCTTCACACCTTTGCCCTCTCCCTCTGAATGGAACTGTCAGTGTTACATTTTATGGCATAGGTGTGTTTGACCTGCTATCATGTAGTATGAAGCATTGCTATGCGACTCATCAGTAGCATCCAAACACTTGAGCTATTTGTGCTATTGGTGACCTTTCTGAACACATGATGCATTATCATGAGTGAGACTTTGTAAAGATGTAGCTCCTGAGCGCTTCAGATGTTGTGGATCTGGATCTAGATCTGGGTTACCTAACAAACAGTGTTATGGTGGACATAGAAATGATGCAGGACTTTAGTTTGGTTTGTAAGCAAACTAGGTTCAACAACAACAGTGGTCAATGGGCTGGGGCTAACAAAACAACCATGTCAGGACAGCAGACTAGATTGTGATCTAGGCAGTCTGTGGTCAATAAGCCAGTGCTAAAAACTAACAAAGAAGGAAGGGACAAACTTATATTCAGACTTGACATTATTTCTGATTGTAGTCTGCCACAAACTTAAATTCCCATAACCAGGAACCCTGGAACAAGCTTACATGCTAACAAACTGTTAACTATTGTTTGGCGACGCATCAACGCCCTGACCACATTCTCCAGTTTCATATTGAAATAAGGATTTGTGAAAAAAGGAAGCAGAAATGAAAGAAAACAACATCTAAATGTTTCTTCAAATATTAAATCTCTAAATCAAACTGTCAATAGGAAGTGTGCAACTGATGATGTTTTCCCCTGTTGATTAATTGATCCGTTACTGTATACATCACCAAGAAACATTGAAAGTCAGTGTAAGTGTAAGTACATTAAGACTTAACTTTTTGGTTTTGTTAAAACACAACAAAAGAAGCATATTTGATGAAGAACAATATAAAACACAGAAAAGTATCATGTCTTCACATTTGAGAAGCTAGAACCAGAGTTATTTCATCCTTAAATACAGCTTTGTGTGTGTGTGTGTGTGTGTGTGTGTGTGTGTGTGTGTGTGTGTGTGTGTGTGTGTGTGTGTGTGTGTGTGTATACATATCTATGTATATCTATATCTATATAGATATACATACATGAGGGCTGTCATAATATCAGATATTCACTATACGATTATCGCAGCCTAAATAATTCACGATAATGATATTATCGCAATATCTATAGAAAATTTGAAAAAAATAATGCTATCATGTGTTTTATCTCTTTTCTGGCAAATGAATTACACTCAAAATACAAGTGTAGGGAGATGAAGAGAGAATCTGTACCATAATTGTACAGAAGCGTAAAAAAAAACCCATTTACATGGATAGTGAAAATACAACCAGATTTAACTGATAAACAAAAGATCCACAATTTGTGTGTGTGTGCGTGTGCACATTATTAACATGATATCAACATTTAAGTTATTCAGTATCGCGGATATCGTCAACAACAATACCAGTATATTGCGAAACTCTAAGTGTGCGTGTATACTGTATATCCCATCCTACGCTAACAAAAGCATAGGGGATGACACAATTTTCAACTACATCAAATGGAGAAAGATGACCTTTGTTGAAAAATGTGGGTGAGAAGGGAGAAGTTGATGGAAGGATTAGCAGCAAATGTGGAACGATGGAATGATTATTGAAACCTCTTATGGCCTCTCAAAAGCCTGACTGAACACACACACAGGTTCACCTCTAAATACAGGATATAAAAGATATAATCTGTGTTCTGCCGCCTGTTATTCAATGTGGTTTCTCACACCACATGAAGCATAACTTCAGCCCTCTTAGCAAACATCACATGCCCTGTTTGTCCACTGTCTTTAAGATATTCATGTTCTTCTTACTGAATCTACTTCAGTTTCAAGTCGACTTTTAGGTTTTTCTCTCAGAGGAATCAACCTGGCATGTTCGATGAAAAGCTGCTCCTAGATGTTCCACTTTCTTTACCAGCTAGTCAAAACTTGCCCTCTGATGCTGAGCAGCTAGTGCTCAGTGGGTGTATCAGAGCTTCAGATAGCTGAAAATAGCTGTCTGCTGCTGCTTAAAATGAGGTTAATAAGAGCAGAGAGCTGAACCGTGCAGCAAATGTGTCCGAAAATCAAAACTAGGAGGTAAAAGAGGCTGAAAAGCTGCATAAAGCTTCAGAGTAGGAGGTCATTCTCTGGCTTCTTTGCATCCTTCACATTACATGTAATCATAGTTAACATAAACATACTGATCAATGCATTAAGATTGGATTGAGATTATCCATGTAACATATGCGCCTTCATGTAACATTTCAAAAATAACAAACCAGACCAACCATAAACCAACTTCTCATCTCCCAGCTGACTCTATGCTTTCTATCTTTAGTTTCTTTGTAAGCAGGAAATAATTGACGTTTTGTTCCACTTCCACAGAAAAGTGACATCCTCTCTGCAAACTGCTTTTTGCTCTTTTTCTCATTTAACAGCACAGGAAATAGGACAGGAGAGAGGAAAAGGGGGGGTGTTCGGAGGGTGTGTGTGTGTGTGTGTGTGTGTGTGTGTGTGTGTGTGTGTGTGTGTGTGTGTGTGTGTGTGTGTGTGTGTGTGTGTGTGTGTGTGTGTGTGTGCTTATCATGGGGAATGAGACAGAATCCTCTTATGATAGACCTAAATAACCGGCCATGGGGCTAGACAGGGCGTTGGTTATGGAGGTCAAAGGAGAGTTATTATTAACGTGAGTAAGTCCAGGAGGAGAGGGAGCAGCTGGTGCCAAGACTTCCAGCTGACGACGCCGGTTCTATGGGCTCAGAACAGCGAGATGATGATGTAAATGTGGATCAATGCCACCCGCACACACTGAAGGGGCAGAAGAGAGAATAAAGACGCTCTGAGTCACTGTTATTCACACTGAGTAATCATGTGTCACGTCCCTCATTTCAGGACAAAAGACGCCACGAGTCAGAGGGATGAAAAAGCTCATTCTTCCTCTTTTCAGGATCACACAGTGTAGTCTTTTATAACAAGCGTGTGTCAAAAAAGGACATTACAAACAGAAAAGATGATAAGACACCTCTAAGAATTGGAAGGAGAAAGTTGAGAAAGGCTCAATTTAATGCAAATGTCCTCGGATGCAGTGCGAGCCATAACCAGCAAGAGGCAATCATTTTGATTCTCGTGGAAACAGAAGCACAGAGTTGCTTACTATTCCCCTCAGCTACATGAAATAACTTGTCATGTTCTCTACGACATGAATTTAAGAAGCTGCCGAGACCATTAAAATACGATGACGTGTGGAAACAGTCATTGATATAATTGGTTCATGATCAGCACATCACACAACTATAGATTGAGAGGCAGTATCCGGTGCAGTAGCAGTAGTGACAGTAGCCATAGTAGTTGCAGTTCTCGCAATTGTAGTAGAAGTTAGGGTTGGGGCAGCTGTTGTAGTAGGAGTTGCAATTGTTGCAGTTGTAGTAACAAGTCACAGTTATTGTAGTAGAACTCGCAGTTATAGTGGCAGTCAATGCAATATTCACGCTTGTAGTAGCTGCTGCAGTAGTCACGGTTGCAGTAGATACAGTTGTAGTACTGGAAGTTGCAATAATTGCAGTTCTACTAGATTTTGCAGCAGTAGAGGTTGCAGGTCTCACAGTTGTAGTTGTATAAGTTGCAATAGTCGCAGTTGCAGTCATATTTGCAGTTATCACAGTAGCATTAGTTGCAGTTGTAGCCATAAAAGTTGCAATAAATGCAACTGTAGTAGTTGAGGTTGCACTAGTCACAGCTGTAGTAACAGTTGCAGTAGAAACAGTAGTGGTTGTTATAGTGGTAATAGTAGTAGCAGTGATAGCGGTAAAGAAAAAATTAGATTTATTTAGTAGTTTTCAGTCTATTCACTATAATTTACTTAGAGACTGATGGGAAAGTCTGTCATCAGGATGTCGGAGTCCTCTGGTTTCATGCTCAGTGCTCAGACCAATCTCTTATCAGTTACTCTCGGGGCACTGATCATGATTTACTCAGCCCCCCCGAGACTAGACAGTCACACAAAGACCTTAGCTTGCAGGGATATGTCTTCACAAGTTACAATAAAGAAACACTTATACTGTAGACTGGATTCACTGATTTATTCTGGAGCAATTTCACCCCAGTTTTGTTTGGATTAGCAGACAGTGTTTGCCAAACTGACATCAGCTGAAGTCAAAACAGCGATGAATAAACTGCGGTATTAAATAATCCTGACTTTTTTCCAATCACATTTTCATCTCGTCGTCTTTCAGCTTCTATTTAATCTAGTGCCTGGTGAATATTTCAAATGAGCATGTACAACATACATGACACAGGACTGTAACCATGGTCGAAACTAAGAATACTGAAGATTTCTCTGTATTTCTCTTAAGATTTCTACTTATTTTCTATTTGAGAACACATACAAACAGGAGATGAAACATGAACAAAGCTGTTTATTGCTTTAAAAAACTAAACATCAAGGTTATTTGTCCAATATCATTTGCAAAAAGTATAACTAATACTATAAATATAAATCATAAATGTGCTAACAGAGAGGCGACTGGATAGGTCTACACCTTCTTCTTTGTCATATAAACATGGCTAAAGAGCAAACATGACTGTATAACCAACAGAAATGTGAGAGTACACAAAACTGTTAACTTTAGTGACATTTAGACAACAACACAGACTAACAGGATGGGTTAGTAATTCACTGACTTCTCACAAAATCAGCAAAAGTCCAAATTATTTGTCATTAGCTTGAAAAAAACAGGTGGCTCTCACCGTGTGAGTCACAAACCACAAGTGTTATACACACAGCATGATAACAGCACAGTGTGTGTGTGTGTGTGCGTGTGTGTACATATGCATGCTTGTGGCCAGTTTCGTGTTAACCTGAAGGGACGATAGCTTTGTTTACATAAAGCCAGTGGTTCACATTACCACAGATGACAATTATTTTACAGTAAATGTTCATGTTTCAGCTTTGTTGAAATCTAAGCTGATACCCACTGTGATACAAAGTAGTTCACACTTAAACATCTCGTTTACATATTTACAGAGGTGTCAACTTAGATATAAAGTGAAGTTAAAGATAAATAAGACTACATACAAGCAGAATGTTAGGCTTAAGTAGACTTTTACTTAAGGTGACTCATTTCCTGTTGAGGTTGCTTGTCCAAGACCTCTGTATTTCTCACCTTACAATAGCCAAGGTTGTACATTTCATGTTTGAGAATTGTGGAGGCTGCAGGAACTGTCAATACAAAAGGTACGTCCTTCATGAGATCACAGAGTCATACGGCAACATCTCCAGTATCAGATGACTATAGGTGGTGCTTTGAGCCAGGAGGCTGACCAAGACGCAAAAGGAGACTAAACCAAACAGACAGGCCGGCTCTGCACACCGCCTCAGATCTATAACTCACAATCATCAGGAACACAGAGGGATCCCCACAGCTTCTCACTGTGTTCTCTGTCAATGCCTCGAATCACGAACAGTAAATGTAATTTATGTGTTTCAACTTTTTTTGGACTAGTCAAAAAAATGCTAAAAAATCATACAAATAAAGACATCAGAAATATAGTGCTCTCTCAATAATGGTAACACCGACAATCAAGGATCTACAGTATGGTTATGGCTTGAGAAAGGTTGTATTTATGACAAATAAACTATGAATAAAGAAAGATTAAGATTAAACATTTACATTAGCAAAAGGATTTTGGGTATGGATCTCCCAAAAGTAATTGTTTGTCTGTGAAGGGATGCAAACTCCAATCCCTAAGACAAAAGTAAGACACACTACATGCCAATCCCCCACCCTTATCATACTTTTTGCCTTGCGACATAAAGGAGAATCCACTTCCTGTATTGCCCTTGGAATGTTAGCATCAGATGTAAATAATGCACTTAGAGCTGCATAATAAATTGAAATAAATCTTCCTGATTTGTTCATCTTGATTTTAGCTTCTGTGCAATCTCATTTTTATGTAATGATTCTGCTTTTTTTGCAGTAGCACAGAGATCTGTTACAAGCACCAAACAAGACCTGACCCAGCGACAATCAACCAAGACAGTCAAAAGCACCTGCATTACTTTGCAAGCAAAAACAAACCACCTGAAACACCACAGAGGGTAAAACACATTACCTAAGTGAGCCAAAAACATGGCTGTGACAACCACTATAAAAAGAAAGCTTTGCTAAACAAATGCTGCTCGGTTTCTTCACACAACTGGCCTACATATTGTGTCACCTGCCCTAATGATATGACAGTTAAGTCATGTCTATCAAGTCTGTTTGTATCAGTGATAACTTCATCATCAACAGCTACAGACTGTGAGGATCCTTGAGGTGGTACAGTATGAAGTAGGGTCTTCATGCTGACTGAAAGTTGAAAAAATACCTTGTTAGTATCTCAATATGGGTTGAGATACATATTTTTGTCAAAAACTATGTCCCTAAGATTCATGGAAGAAAATTGTAATATTAATACTAAGTGGAAAAAACATTAGGTCTAAGTAATGTCTAAGTAAAGTGCATGTCTAAGTAAAGTGTCTTTTCTTAAGGTGCTTATTCGTGTACTTTCATTCATGTATTCATGACTAGGCTCAAACATTTGTCTTTGTAAGGAAGCAAATCAATAGAAATGCTGTGTAATGGTCTCCATCATCAATAATACAGTAAGGCTGAGAATTCAGACTTCTACAATATCCAGTGGGTCAGAAAGCCTGTATCTGTTTGTTAATAATCTTCTGTATTTATTCCATCATGCTACTTGTAACAGTACACACCTAACTCACACTGCAGTGTAAATACAATCCTAAACGGCTCATATTGTGCCATAATCTATGTAATGGATAGCCTCTGTGGTCTATCGTACCACTCACACTCACACTCACACTCACACTCACACTCACACTCACACTCACACTCACACTCACACTCACACTCACACACGCACACGCACACGCACACGCACACGCACACGCACACGCACACGCACACGCACACGCACACGCACACACACACACACACACACACACACACACACACACACTCTCACACACACACACACACACACACACACACACACACACACACTCACACACACACACACACACTCTCACACACACACACACTCACACACACACACACACACTCACACACACACACACACTCTCACACACACACACACACACACACACAAAATGACATAAAACATCATTTACAGTCCACTTTGACATCATACACTGAAAAACAATATCGGTGTTGCTGTTTGGTAGTATCTGAGGATGGATTCTGCCTTTCACAGGCACCACTCAGATTTCTGGTGGGAAATAGCAGCTGTTAAAACCGACTATCAGAGACTCATGGTCACTGAATGGAAGAGAAATGGGAAAGGTGACGGGACCAGAGGAATTGTTAACGATTAACTTTCTGTTGACCAACATGTGTTCGAGGCAAATGCTCAATTGCTTTCAGTTAAAATGTGTGTTTGCTGGAATGATGACATATTCATCCTTTTGGTGAAAAATGTTTTTTAAAAAAAGGAAAAAGTCACTGAGACCATGCTCACTATTAATTTCCATCATTATTGTGATTCTATGTACTGTTTGTGGGAATAGGGCTGTGACCATTACCGCTTTACTGCAGTCAGGTGATGCAGACGGAGGGTTGAGGTCAATACCGTCATCTATGTATTTTTTTAAAAATGTCAACAACTGTCACATACAGTAGTCTAATGTGCTTGTGATGTATATACTGTGTGATATGCTACGTGATATGTTGGAGAACCTGCGTTGCCTTGGCTAGCTCTGGCAGCAAACCACCAAACTGTGTGGATGTGATGCTTTTTTACCACTGCAAGAAAAAATCCATACCGTCATAGCCCTCAGTGGGAATGGTTTCTCAGATTCCCTTGTGACTCATCATCTGTTTTAATGAGACCTCCTTAATCAAATAAATGCAGAAAACTGATTAAATGAGGAAGCTATTCTGACTGTCCCGATCAATAAGTGTCAAGATTTACCTCGACAAACCAGCTACTCCTCTTTGTTCTCTCCTCAAGACACCAAAACAGGAAATTCTCACACTTGAAACAAAGTAGACATGCACTCATTTTTCCTGCTTCAGCATGATTCAAGCCGTCTGATTGATGGAATCATTAGCGGCCGTGGTTTAGAGGGGTGATGTCACTGGACACATAATGCAGCCTCTGCATTTATAGTACAACAGACTGAAAGCCTGAGATGGAGCTCCTCAGCTGGAGTAGCTTGGCTCAAAAGTCTGAAGAGTATTCTGACAGTGTTATCTTGTGTATCACTTCCCAGTCACACTTTACAAGTGAGCTTTAGTGAGCTTCAATTCCGTATATGCTGTTAAAGAAAAACAAGTAAAAAGAAGACCCTCCTATGCCTATCCTATCCTGTGTGGTCTGCACTCAGCAGCAGACCAGAATAAACATCATATCATGGCAGGAGGTGGAGACACTAAAGAGAAAACTGCACTTTTTCTACAATCAAAGTGAAGTTAGATGCAAATATACATTTCAGATACATTTCAGTTTTAACAAAGATGCCACTGGAGAACTAAAAGAATCTGCTGAAAATGCGTTTAACTTTCCACCTCCCACTGTCCAGCCTGCTGGACAAAACACTTTTTAGAACTTTCACACAATGCTAGGACTATGAAGAGTTGCATTAATATGAACTTTTCTGACTTTTATGTGCATGTCAACTATGGCAGAACCTTCAGAACACCCAGATACAGTCACATAAATGTGGCTTGAATTGCTGTGACACCAAGTTTTCTGTCATTCATACTGTTTAAAGATTGTTATTTTATCTCTTTAATCAGCTAAACATCGATGTAACAAAATCATTTTGGCCAAGATGATTGCAGCATGAACTATCAGCACTTTATTATCGATTGTCATTGCCTGGTTTTATTCCTCTTGAAGTGCCTTTTGGGTTGTTTGCATTTTTTATGCTGATTTGTCTTAATCTAATTAAAGATTTAAGCTATACTTTCCTTTGAAAAATGATTACTTTGTATCAGCATTATTAATAATTGTGTCATTTGTCACAGCACTGAGAACTGAAAGCACATTGTCATCTGGCAGCGTGCTGCAGGCTTGACATCTGACTTCAGACGGATTACAGTGAAAATGAAACTGGGTGGATGGACCAGTAACTGCCACAGATACTGTTCAAGTCCCTGCAGCTGATCCAAAGCCTCAATCCACATCTGAATCTCTCCACATGTTCTGGTCACCATCTTACAGTAAAAAACTGTCATTTCTGCCACAGCAGCCACCGCAAGAGGGTCTAATTTGGGAATAAAGCCCTGTTGTCATGCACAGAGGTACTGCAGCCATGCCACCTTACAGTGTAACAGAGCTCAGCGGGGGCTCTGATCTCTGCTGTAACGCCATCTGCTTCAGGTCAGCCTGTGCATTATGGTAAACTAATCTCACTATGTCACACATACACTACTGTGAAAATATGATGGAATTCAAGCGGTGAAATGGGTTTTTAGTCAAGATATCAAGCCATGAAATGTCTTTTTACGAAACCATCTTGGTATAGAAGTTTTATCAAATGCAAATTCACCTCACATTGAAAATGAATGAGGAAATTGGCACCTCTTATTTTATGGCAATGACAAAACGCAAATTCTTAAGGCTTTCATTTTCAGACCACCACCGAACATCACAGCCCATCACATTTACTGTCCCTGTCAATTATCATACCTTTGAGCCAGACTCCCACAGAACAAGTGCTTTAGGCTAGTTAAAGTTGATAGCGGCTCTCTATTATGAGAGAAGAATCCCCACAAGGATCGCGTTCATACAATGGATTCTTTGTGTACTTCCATGGCAACTCCAAAAAAGCTGCTCCCCACCTTACTAACCTACTTTATTCCCATAATTAGCTGTCTCCACTAGTTTGAGATGTTTGCCAGTAAAAGCTTCAATAATATCCTTCCATACCGTAAATGATGACTAGATATCATTAGAGAAACGTTTTTTTAAATTAGGAATACATTGTTTAACACCTGTTGTCTTGATTTTTTGGAAGGTTCTCGTTCAGACAACAATCCCCAAACAATTTTTAGGGTTTAGTCAAAAACAATACATGGAAGCAACATGTTGAAACAAGCAGGATGTGGTCCAGGATGTGGGTTTCAAACGGTCTGATCACCGAGCAGAAGTAGCAACCAGCTTTTATGGCACAAAAACAGAATCCACCACGGCTGTCATGTGCGGGGAGGAAACGCTCCGTCCTCTCCATGGCGCAGCAGTGGCACACACATCCCTCATGTCCGCACCATATTTTTAAGGCAGCAAGAGCCGTTCAATCAGCTATGGATTCACCACGCAGCTGTTAGAGAGATCTACATCATCTCTTCCATGCTCACCAGCACGGGGGGAAAGTTTATTTAAATGGAGCCTCTGTGCGCAATTCGCTGAGCCAGGAGCTGAGAGACACTGTGGCAGAAACATGTTCGTGTCTGTGCACCCTGCGTGAAAATTGTTGGGAGGAAATCTTACCTTTGTATTGCAGCGAGTTGCCGGTTCGTATTTTCACAGTTCCGCGTATAGACTCTCCAGGACTGTACACCACCTTGTTGTTGGCAAAAGTGATATCAAATTCTTGAAGCTTTCCCATGGCTCCGCTCCTCCGCAGCTCTGCGTCTATGAAAGCAGCGAAGAGCCGACGCTGCGCTCTCACCTGCTGAGACTAGTGACGTCACACTGACGGCCCATGATAGAGAGTGATGGGAGGGATGATAACTGATTCATCTATCAGTTTGTTTATGGCCTGAATGCAAATATCGCCTTCTATACCCACGGTTCTCAAACTTTTTCACATCAAGGACCTCTTAGTCCGTGATGTGACATGTGTTATTGCAGAAAGTATGAAATCCTAGAAGCAAAAAAGCACTCTTACATACTGTTATTGTCTTACTTATGAATGGAATTATTGTGAAAATAAGTTATACCCCTTTTTGCTGAGGGCCCTCTAGGAGTCCAGGCAGCCCGCTTTGAGAACCACTGGTTTATAGAATTCAGTTCAAGGATTATTTGAATGGTTTGCTTCTATTCTTAAGATTTATTTTCATTGTCTTGTTCACTGCACTGTGTATTTTCTGCTTTTATGTCTGTGAGGCACTTGTTTTTGAAAAGTGCTGTATTAATAAAGGTTATAGTTATTACTCAGCTGCTTGAGCTTCCTCTAAAACCTGCTTTCAACATTTTAATTGCAGAACTAAAAAAAAAAAAACATAATAGAAACAAGAGAGATTTCAGTATTCTGGATTAATTTCTTTCCAGTTTCATTCAGGTGAATATCCTTCACTTAACATTTTCCATGTTTTCTTCTTGTTATGCAACTGTTAATACGTCCTTGTTTATTAAAAAGAAGAGGAAGAGGTGAACAGGGAATACGGAGCTCCACATATGGTGAGTACGGCTGGAAGGACATGCCACAGTTGGTGATACTGTTTGAAGAGGTGTGTTTACCTTTTAGAAAATACTTGTATTAATAGTTTTTAACTTTGTAAATATTTTTTCACTCAAATTGAAAAGTTTATCCTCTGACATGTCCATTTGAAAGTTGGACAAAGTACACCGCAGTCTTTATGAGTTAATGTGCTGTAATATAACATTTAACTGCAGGTACAGTTTCATTTTGACAGTACAAAACTTTCCAAAAATTATAGGAAGGATGTTACCACAGACTTCCTGAGACATACCGCCCATTCAGTAGGCCTACATTACTTGACAATGTATCATTAGAGATGCAGGTGATAAACCAGTGTAAAAAAATGTAGGAAAGTGCAACATGTAAGTACAAAACTGAAACAAAACGGTTGTTGACTAGTCCTTCACAGTGACCCTTCTCAAGACAGTGCCTCGGGATCTTGGGTAACATACAGTTCAGCAAGACTGGAACTTTTGGGGCAGCAGCCCATTTTGCCCTTTGGTAATGCAGCCTTACTGACATTGCACTCCAAAAAGTACTTTTCTGCACTTAATTTCTGAGTGCATGCAGTTCAAGTCTAATACAGTTCATTCTCACTCACTCGGTTCACAGGTCATAATTTGGGGAACTTAACTCTGCTGAATCAGATGGCATTATTACAATACTGCAATTTTCAAAACAGGAACACCTTCTAAAAAATAATGTATTTGGCATGTAGACTGGCAATGTCGCAATCCAGTTGGTCAATGTTAAGAGCACTTTTTGGTATTTAGAGAACAATATATGACCATAGTGTATTGTATTAATAGTAAACGATACCAGGCTTGTACCAAAAGACATCAAAACTTAACATGTAGTTAAAAAAAATTGTGCACCAAATATTCAATAAAAATGTGTTTTTTTCTTTCCCAACTGCCAGCAAAGTATTGCACAACCATCTGCAGTATGTTTCTGCTGTGAGTGATTTGTCCAATTACATTGTTGGGTGACCATGTGCATCATAACTGCACTCAAAAATCGAGTTATTTTAGTCTACATGCTGGCACTTAATTTTTTATTTTGGTTAAAAGATACAGTACTATTAAAAACACATTGCTTCCCACAGTTCATACACTTCCCATCTCTGTCTTACTTCCTGTGTCTGACTCTACTTCCTGTCTCAATGTGCAGCACCAGCAGCTGAAGGTGATAGATGTGAAACTTATAACGGTTGTGATTCACAAGACATTCACAGAAAAGATCATTTGCATTTCACAGTTTTCATCATGAACCTTTAACATGTGGCGTTCATTTGAGGACAGAAGAATGACATCAAACACACAGAGACAGAGTCATTTTCACACTGCCTCTCTTTTCTCTCTGTCATCATCTCACAAGGCTGCTAATATTTCTGGTATAAGCTCTGATGTTTCCATGACAACAGACAAACACCACGGTTGCCAAGCTACTCCTTGTATCCATGGAAATCTGGTGGCATCTGATCTGGCCTTAAGAATCACTCGTTTTTTGTGTTTACGCATTGCAAAAAAAACAAAAAACGCTTCCCTCCAACAGCTTGAATAATGAGTCATTTTGACACTGCAAGGCAGAAAATGAGAGGATTGTGTGTCGGGAAGTAACAGGATGAGATGTTAACACCATATGTCAGATATGCTGAGCATCAGGTGGAAGCGCATCCATGCCATACTGAGAGTATGATGACTAGGCAACCTCATTCATGCCTTTTCTGACATCATTTATTATATATGTTGCTCTTGTTGTGGTTTGATGCTTCATTTTCTCAAACCACATCCCACTCCTTTCTTCATAAAGTGCTGCATAGATGGCTCTAGGCCTCATTTCCTAAAAGCATTTTAAGATTAAGGTGATCTGAGCCCATAGACTTACAATGGGACTAGGATCATTTTAGGCTTAAGATGCAATGGGGAAATGGAGACCCTGGTCTTTTATGACACTGTGACCCTCTGTGTGGTGGATGTGACAACTGAAATACAATAGTTTCATCTGTGGAGTCACACTGAGACACAGAAAGATGAGAATTATATCAGAAGCTCCACCTGGTGGACAGTTGCCATAAGTATTTACATCTGTAACTACTGTTAGTGGGTTAGATAACCGTAACTTTAACATTAGGTTATTTAACTAGTGCGATTGGATGTTTTGATGTGTTTAAGGCCTTTTTTTCCTTTTCCCCCTCTTCATAATGTTTTCATAGCAGTATGTTTTTATTTCCTTCTGTTTAAGGCTTGGGTAACCTGGATAAAATCTTTTAACCTATATACTGTACCCACAGTATATGAATATTTATACCTTCCTATGTTGTTGATCTTTCCTTACCTCTCCTTATATCTGTCTTTTGGTGTCTCCAAGATGATCATACTTGAAATTCAGCTATCAATCAACAGGACAAATGACACTACAGTATACTGACCATGATACTATTGATATTATATTGATTTATTGCTCTGCTCTACTTTTAACTTCTTAAAAAGAGACAAGCCATGTATCTTTATTTTGACATTGTCATTTGACATTTAAGAAACAATGACTAATATTTTAAAATGGTATAATGTGCATGTGGGCTCAGAAGAAGAAGAAAAAAAAGCATTTCTGACAAAGCTGCTGTACATTTAACATTATTACTTATTTCTAAAGACAATAAAAGTACTGGAGAAGCAACCTTTCTGTGCACATGTGTACATGTACATATTATCTATGTAAAACTATGTCAATGAGATAATTAAATATAGCAACAAAAACAAACTTCATGTCTTAATTTATTGATCGACATGTTTTTCAAAGCATCCAACTCAGACAGACTCAGATAAATGTGCATTTCTTCTACTCGATCTCCTCTTCCTCCTCTTTATTAAGCAGGCATGTGACTGCTATGGCCTTTGTCACAGCGTACGGGTCACAGTTAGCTGCAGGACGGCGGTCCTCGAAGTAGCCTTTCTTCTCCTGGCCCACCTGGCGAGGGATGCGGATGCTGGAGCCTCGGTTGGCCACTCCGGCAGAGAAGTCGTTGATGCTAGAGGTTTCGTGATGACCTGTGAGACGTCTGATGTTGTCCTGACCTCCACGTGGGTCGTACACTTTGATGTGCTCGCAGTGTCTTTTGCCCAGCTTCTCAATGGCCTGCTCAATGTATCTGCCATCAGAAAAACAAAGAAGAAACAGCTGAGTGGAGAAAGCTGTATCTGTTTGATAAATGCTCCACTGTGTTGACCTTGTTAACTTTGATGGTCCACTGTTTGGTGCACAGAGCCATAAACAGCGCTATGAGAACTGTGAGAGTCAACCAAAACAGTAAACAGTCAACCAGTTAGTTTGTTGGGAAAGTTGTAGCGTGTGTTATTGTTTCACAGAAGCAAAGTAAATGTACATTATACTTGGGAGTTTTCTTCATGGCACTGAGTATTTTCATTGTATTGTATGGAATCGTATTGTATTAACACTTAATCATATTACAGTTATGTTATTGGATCATATCAATTTTGTATCATATAAATACAAAATTACTCACAATTCAGAATCAATCAGCCTATAGAGAGATTTGCAATCATGTACAATTAGAGCTGTGTTTCGGCATCTATGAGTGACACATCATTGACATTGACTCTACAAACAGTGCTTTAATAATTTAAAGACAGTCCTTTAAAACCATGCAACTTTGTGCAAAAATAAAAGCACTGTCACTAAATATGAATTTATTCATTAATTAAATGTCTGCATGATTTGAAGTTTTTAGGGTAATGTTTACTCACTGCAGTCCCCCTTCTTCCCTCATATCCATGGTGCTGACATTTGTGTGGCAACCAGCACCATTCCAGTTGCCCTTCATTGGTTTGGGGTCCATTGTTGCAACAACTCCAAAATCTTCACACACACGGTGCAGCAGGAAGCGTGCAACCCACAAGTGGTCTCCCATGTCTATGCCCTCACAGGGACCCACCTGGAACTCCCACTGAAGTCAGAAGAAGGGAAGAGGCAATGAAAGGAAGGAAATAAGGAAATGCATGGAAAAAAGGGTTAAACAATCATGAAGGTTAATACAAAATCATTCTTATGTGGAAGCATTTTCTTTCCACTGTGCATTAATTTAATGCTGACACTTGCCTGAGATGGCATAACCTCAGCATTGGTGCCATAGATGTTGACCCCTGCATAGAGACAGGCCTTGTAGTGACACTCCACAATGTCCCGTCCATAAGCATTGTCAGCCCCCACTCCACAGTAGTAAGGGCCTTAAAATAGGGGACAACATGGGAAGCTCATTAAGACAAACTTCATACAAAGTCTGTGGAAAAAATGCATTGTATTTGCTATTAATTGACACTTCTGAGATAATTTTAATTGTGGTACCACTTAACAATATGACACTCTTTATGGAGGGTTTTAAATGGCAGCTAATATCTTTATATTTGCTTAACAGATAGCATAAATTAATTTATCGTTTTATATAATTTTTTTATTCACCTGGCCTGTTGAAGACCTGAAGACCTGACCATATGCATGAATTGAACAAAGAGGAGTGAAACTTGGCTGCAGACTCACCTTGGGGTGCTGGATATCCATTTGTAGGCCAACCAAAAGGGTATTTATCTGTTCCTAAGAGCGTGTACTCCTGCTCCATGCCAAACCATATAGCGTACTCTTTGACCTTCTCCATCACTTTCTTGCAGCTTGCTCGATGGTTAGTTTCTAGAAAGCAAAGACAAAAACATGTACAGCTTGTTTGTCATATACCAGATGTCACAGTACTATAACAGAACCAAAATAGAAATGTAAAAAATGTACCTGTAGGCAAGCGGTTGTATTTGAGGACTTCGCACAGGACCAGTTTGTTGGGGTCGAGAGTGAATGGATCCCTGAACATGCACACAGGGATGAGGTACATGTCGCTGTTGGAACCTTCAGACTGGTATGTGCTCGAGCCATCAAAGTTCCACTCAGGAATATCTGGTAATATCATTTTAGCCAAAAGATCGTCAGCATAAACAAATCTCCTAAATATAGGTCAGAACTGGATTTATGTCACACTGTGAACCTTGAAACATGATAATCTCACAGATTATTTTATGTCTGAGGCCATCAAGAAAAATGTGGGTATTTCCATTTTGAGCATTTTACTGAAATAATGTGGCCACTTGGGGGCAGTAGAACAAGCTGAGGACATTGACAGTTGTTAACGTGAATGTGCTAGCACAATGTGATGGCAAAGATTACCTTTTTACACACCCAACAGACACAAACCAACATTAACCTTCATTTAAAACCACATTTTTGGCCACCTAATGAATGCAAATCGGTCTCTATTGCTTTTTTTAGCTGTTAAATGCTCCACTTTTTTCACCAGCTAGTCCCTAACCTTGTATGTCTGCGATTTAGTGCAGGACAGTCACGGTACATTTGATTTATCAGACCTTTTTAATTGAGAACAGTCTACTAAGAGCTGGATATCAAAACAATTAAAGTTGAAGTTGGTTAAAGGAGTTAAAGGAGACTAAAAACACCCCATAGAGCTGAGGAGAACTGCAGAGTCAGTTGATAATTTACAAGCGGCACCATCTAACATTATTACACTTAGTCCTTCCATCAGCTGTTAACATAAAGTGCAACTCTAAGCTCCAGTGCCAGCTGAGATCTCAATACAGTAGGTCTTCAGCTGAGTCAGCATATTGCTGAGGTTGTACCAAGATGCTCTTTTAAACCTCAGCTGTTTATTATGTAGATGTGTTATTATGGAGATCCTCTAACAATAGAGTTGTTATCAAGGATAGCGTTGTCCTCAAGATATTTGATTATGACTTACTCCTTCGTTAGTGCACAAACATCCTTAAAATAGGTTTTCACATGCCTAACTCATTCTGTAATCTATATACATCCCTTGATATCCTAATCTGATGAGTCAGGTTCTCTACTTTGGAAGGCTGGAGGTCACCCAGTCTAAACAACTTTTACAATAAGTTATAAAAGCCATCAACTACTCATATAAGAAACGGACTGAAAAATCAATTGTTTTCCCCCTTAAAAATGTATTAAATGCATATTTGACCTTATCGTGACATGAATAGATACAAAGGTAAAGGTAGACTCCACAAAGATGAGTAAAAATGTCAAATGCTACTCACTTTAAAAGTATTAAATGATTAAAAAAAGAGGACATTTACCTTCTATGCTCTTTGGTTCTTCATTCAGGGTTCGGGTCTTGTTGCGAAGTCCCTCTCCAGTGCCGTCAATCCAGATGTAGGTAACCTGGCACTTCCCGTCCTGTGGCAGGCTCATGTACTGCTGGCGTACAGCCTTGTTGAGGCGGGAGCTTAGTGACACTGATTCCATGTTCACCTTTAATCAGAGAGGCAGAGGTGATGTTTTATTAGATTTTGTGACTTGTTATATCTAGTGTCTATGTCCTAGTAGAGCTGCTTACTTAAAGCACTTATCTCTGACAAATTAAAGGAAAATATTGTATTGTTTACTCCTTGTGTTTACCTTTACCTCAGGGAAGTGCACAATTCCAGACTTGAACAAACTTGCATATGGAGATTGCAGTCACAATATATATGTATATGTAAATATGAATGTAAATGTATATGTATTTGTATATGTATATGTATATGTATATGTATATGTATATGTATATGTATATGTATATGTATATGTGAAACAAAGACCAGGAAGAGAAAACCAATAAGGGGATGCCAGTAACAGCTGTTAGCTGTCAGTAAAATGTAAGCAGTAAGTAGGTAAAATATATTACAACTCATTATTTACACAATATACACAGGGACTTTTGCATTAGCACCTCATAAATTATGAATGATTTATTATTGTTATATTATTATTTCTACAAAATCTTAGAATAAAACTAATTTTACATCATCTTTCCTTCACTCAACTTCTTAAACACTCTTATCTTCAGCAACATGTAAAAGTTTGTTCAACTAGATGTCACGAATAACTTACTTTTAACAAAAAATGTGGAAAATGGAAAATAATGGATAAAACTCTACTACAAAAACTGCCCCTTCTGATCTTAGTAAGGCAATGCAAGTTTATTGTATAGCACATTTCAACAACAAGGCAATTTAAAGTGCTTCACATAAAACCTAAGAGACATCAAGACAGAAGGTAAAGCAACTAAAGACAATATAAAAACATACATTTAAACACAATTAAAAAGTGTTCATTTGAAGATAAATATAAGCTCAAATAGAATAGGACATATAAAACAGGAGATTAAAAATTACAGTGCAGTGTAAGATATTAATCAAAAGCCTCAAATTTGATTTAATAAAGGGCAGCAGCAAACAGAAGAGTCTTCAGCCTTTGATTTAAGGGGAACTGAGATTTTTTTCCTGATATGTAGAGCTTTAAAACTGAAAGCTGCCTCTCCATGTTTACTTCTGACTCTGAGAACTGAAAGCAGACCTGTCCCAGACGACCTGAGAGGTCTGGATGGTTCATAACATAGCAGCAGATCAGAAATATGTCTGGCCTTAAACCATTCAATATTTTATAAAACAACAGTTGTAATATAAGTTCAGGCAGCTTGAGTTGTATAAGCCTAAACCACATTTGTCTAGTTAGTTTCATCACACTCTACAGCACTTTTCCTCATGTCAGCATAAAAAACGATACATCAACTCAAATGATGAAATTTGATTCAGATTACACAATGTTGAAGCATGTTAAATATATAATACTTACTGTGTTACAGGTGACTGCAGGCGTTGTGAAGTGTCTCAAGACAACTTTGTAGTATCTGTGTTCCTGAACCTGTTTTTGATGTTTAACTGGAATGCAAATGACCATGCTGATGTCATACACTCACGTGTACTCCACGTCATATGATGTATCTCTCAAAGGCTTTCGTTAGGTGTAGGTATGTTTTTATGTGTCATGCTGCATTTATTTTTTGATGACAATGTTTACATTAGACAAAAACAAATCCTTCATGCATCTCTTAAGAAACACATTAAATATATGACAAACACAAGATTTGCTCTGTGGAGAGAAAACATGTCAGCACATTGTAAACATCTGAACTGACCTTCTCAGTCAAAATCCAACCATATAACATATACTGTGAGGTAAAAAATACAAAATTACGAATAAAACATATGGAAGTGTACACAGACAAAAACAAAACAAATTAATCAAATCATTGCACAGGTACAGCTGAGGCGGCCATAAACTCCTATGAGAAATAATAATGAACACCCACCTGTGCTGGAGAGGCCATCTGCTTATAGTGACTGACTGCTGTTTGCTGAGCTGAGTCAAGTCTTGCAGCTCAGTGAACACAATTACAGACTAGAAGCTGCTCATATGTTCAGTTTCCGTCTGGTTAGCTGTCCTGAGATCAGGCACGAGGGCAGAAATTCAACAACTCCTACAGAAATAGGACCAGTCACATGGGACACTGTGATTGTGTGTTTAAGGGTGCGATGTTGGCACAAAGCTGGCAGAAGACATAGGTAATCTAAGCAGTTGTTTGAGAGCTGAAGGGCCAACAAAAGGGCACCCTAACCCCCAAACGACCAAATGGCATATTTTTGTATCTCAACAGGACTAAGGGGGCGACGACCATGAGTTATACAACTTTTTATGACCTAGGAGGCAAGTTTTGAAAGAAAAGGGGTCCTTGGCACTCGAGTGACTGTACTGATCACCAACTCCTTTGTGTGGAGAGAAAACTGACCTTACAATAAAAAGGATCTGAAATCACGCGCTTACAAATGTAATACTCAATCATTTCTGTCATCAATGCCAAGTCATCCACACCTCATGAACCGGTGAGAAAACACTTAGAAATTGTAATATTAGCCAAATAAAATACTTAATAAAATCAACAAACCTTCATTTTCTAATCTGTAATTGGATCTGTCACTTAACTGGCCACCCGATTCACAAGATCTGAATCCCCGCCTAGCAACCTTGGATCTAGAGAAACACTTTTAATAGGGAGTACACAAATCCATCAAAACAGAGAGGCTAGTTTATTGGCAACTAAATAGTCATGACAAGACTTGTTCATAGCAGCATGACTTTTCCTGTACCTTTGAGATAAATACCTAAATGGTATAAGACTGTAGCTACCTTTTTACAGAACATAGGAAAGTGAGACTGAATTAAAACCAGGTCAAAAAAATAGCGAGGATTGTTGTCATAATGGAATGAGGTTCAAACCGTGACCTGAAGTACACAAAAACGTTGAGGTCAGAATGAGCACCAAAGCTTATCACAAGTGTACAACAAAGTAGCCTGCAGCTAAACTAAGCAAACAAACCTCCAATGCTTTGCCTTCACACTATTCCAGCAACCAAACACAAAACTGGAATTACCAAACAGACTGAAGTAGTGTGCCCAAAGGTTCCTCTAAACAAAGGCACGCTAGCCAACCAAATCGTCCCAAGACACATACCAAAGAGAGAACTAAACTACAACCAAAGGTCATACAAAACAAACACAAAAGCATGAGCTATAGCACTTGTCAAAACTGCTTGACCTGCCTACTTGTGGACACAGTACAACATTTTAGACAACAGTTTCCCCACTGCCGGATATTCTAGGTCTTCATCTACCAAACGAAAACTGTATTACCTGCCTAGCTTTACAGGCTAGCATGTCAGGTTTAAAGCAAGTTAAACACATCAGTAAAAGAGGGACTCATTTATTAAGCCATACTAGGAAGTTAAAACTAGGGACATGTACAATGGTGAAATCCAAATAGCCACAGCAGAGCCCAAGATCCAGAAGCCCAGTCCTATCTAATCACAGTAATTAGATATCTAGTCTCAACCCTAGTCTTTGTACAGATAGTTGTGGGAGTACTTATACACTGATTCCACTGGAACCAGAAGGCAACAAGACGGGTGACTTACAGCTTGTAAGACATTGAGTTTGCAAATAAATTGGGGACAAATACTGCTCCCCTCCAATATCCACGAACAAAAACCTTGCATGATACTACCAAAAATTCATAATACTAAATTCTCAAAAGCATGAATGTTTTCTGAAAAGCACTTCACCCAAATATGCACCCCTATGTCACTGTAAGGTTTGATTTACCCTTACCAAAACTGGTTTAGATCCCAGACGAGCCCCCATTTGTCACAAATTGGCTCAGGAATGTAACAAGGAGGGAGTCCACTCAGAAGTTTGCTTAATTTATTAAAACTGAATGTAACAAAACAAGGTGTTAAGAACAAAGTGCAAAACCAAAAGAGGATGCAGGGTGGAGGAAGGGAGAGAGAATGTCCACATGTGCAAGCTTTTATAGCTTGGCAGGACTATATGAACCATATCAGACTGACGAACCGCCACTGTCAGCCAATAATGAAAAGGCACAGTCAGTGGGAGTGGTGTTACAAATCTCTTAAAAAGTATTATCTAGCAATCAAGCGATAAATAAATATACCTTTACATTGGCTAATATCAAATAAATCAAATGCAATAATATGTGACGTATAATTCATATATTTTGAAGTTTGAATTTCCATAATATCAAAATAATAAAAGTGTTCTAAAACACAATGTTACAAAACATGGGTTAGACAAGGTCAGTTAAATTGTGGTAGTAACCTCTAAGTTATTTTATATGTTGGTGGTGGGATTAAACCTTGGTTTAAATTTGTATTACATGATGTGCTTTATTTTACTCAGTGTAGTTGGGGAATATTAGAATGTGCTAATAGTTTTTATTTATATAGGTTTGTTATAAGCATTAAGTACTGATGCCTCAGGCCTAGCCAGTAACACAGAATCTGTTTGATAATTATGAAGCCACTCTTAACTGCATAAAATGTTTGAACACATCCAAACATTTGGTTGTTATTGTGATAACTTTTATTATCTCCTTAATAAAGTTATTGAAACCCTTTGTAATGTCCTCTGTCATCCTATTAAAAAGTTAGATTAGAAACGTACCCCTCCCTCTTTCTGTCCCTCAGCTGTGCAGCAGAGCCGTAAACCCAAGGAGTTGAATCAGACACTGCTAGCAGCACATCTGCCTGGTTCTCCACTCCTTCAAATGCTGTATGTGAGGATATTCTCCTCTAATATATTAGCTACGTCCCAACTGATGCCAGCCCTCTGCCTGCTCCTTTTCTAACTAGACACTTCTCTCCTTTCTAACCTGGCCAGTGTGGGAACAAAGCGTGTATAGTATGCACAGTCGATCTATTTAGTCTGATGTCGTTCAACTAATAGGTAAAAAGTTGACTCCATGGCAAACTTTAAATGACAGCCCCTCATTTGCATAACGAAGCAGAAATGCATAAGGAAATGTAAAAAGAAAATACAGACATAAATATGAAATGAATAGAGAGAAAATGCCAAGGGAACATAATACAGACATAAATGCATAAATAAATACATAAATAACTAAATACATTTTAAAAATGTATCAATTAATCACTTAATTAAATGGAAAATTGAAAAGAAAAATAATGTATACAAAGGTAAATAAATAAAAACAAATAAAAACAGACATATGAATTTATGTCAAATTTTGTCAGTGAATTAATGCCAACATTTATTTTTAATATGATTTTTGGTGCACTTAATTCCATATTCATCTATTTATTGGGTCATTTGATGATTTATTTATTTATTTTTGATTTTGACAGTTTCAGTCCTCCATAGATAACTGTCTCTCAAGGAAACTGAGTTTGGCAGCATGAACAGGAAGCAGTTTATCAGAGCTAATAAACTGCCAAAACTGACATTTACTTGTTATTTGAAATAATCTTCAACAACAAGTTTCACTCAAGATTCAATGCCATAACTGTCACATCATGTGACGTCTTAACTCATTGGCACCTGTGTGTTTGTGTTCTTAAAGCTAAAGATGAATATGTAACATCTGTTTGGTCCTTTTCAGTATGTTGGTATGCATATGAAGAAGTTAATTCAGGCTGAAAACCAAACATGAAACCAAACATGAAACAGCTCAAGAGGTATCTTAAAATTGTTAAGCAACAAGAGTCACCGGATCAGTGGGATGTTCTGTCCACACCCTGAGTTTCCTCCGAATAAAAACAATAATAAAATGACTGGCAGTTGCACCGATGCATGACGAATGATTTCCTTATCACAAAAATAAGTGTGGTTTTTTAGGTGTGGTTTTCCTTGTAGTGCAACACAATACCAAGCTTCTAAGGAAACACTGATGAAGTACAAAAGAAAATGGACGCGGCACCACTCATAAAAACTATTTCAACTGATTGTGTCACACTGAAAACATTTTCCACTTACCCTTAGTGGCAATTAATTAATTAATTAGACGTTTAGGTTTTATATCTTTAGCGACACTAATTTAAGGGAAATGGCAATGTTGGAACAACACTTTGATCCAGACTGAAATATCTCAACAACTATTTGATGTTTTGCGGTTCAATTTTGCACAGATACACATGGACCCCAGAGAGTCAATCCTAGTGACTGTGATGATCCCCTGACTTTTCATTTAGCATCAATCTTTTCACTTTCATTGATCTCTACATCATGCTTGGGCACATATTTTGGTACCTTGATGGTTCCTAGATGATGTATCCTAGGGACTTTGGTTGATCCCCTGACTTTTTGGCAGTAGGTTTTATGTGAAATGTACAGTGTCTACAGCCTCACAGAGCCACTTGACTGTAGATTCTCTTGATACTTTGAGGGACTCTCAAGTGATATATTATGAGAATGAATTGCCATTTTGTTTTAACCTTATTATTCAGAAGGGGCTGGACAGGAACATCAGTAACCATTGTCACAGATGTGCAAACAGGATTGGTTAGAATGGATTCTAGATCCAATGCGCGAAAACGACGTTCTCAGTTTTAATCCTGTCCAAAAAGCTTTGATTGTCTCTGATGTTGTTTTTCCAGCTGGGGAAACAGCTTCCCATGAGCACATAACTGAATCAGAGGTAAAGTCAGGGCTGTTGGCAGTGATTCAGAAATTTGCAACCCAGGCCACTGATATCCCTGCATTGATATCACTAAATGATTCAAACTACCTCATATTCAATACTAAAACGTCATAATGCTTATAGTATCTCTCCCATGTGATTTCAATTCTATTTTTAGGGCTTTTTCTGACCTGAAAGACAAAAAAAAACCAATGGGAGACAATGACAGACCACTGACCGGAAAAAACAGGGAACACTGTAGTCACATGTTGAGTCTGAGGCAAATAAAAATCAGCAAGTGGATGCTGGTGATATTTCATACTTGACCTTTGATCACTTGAAAAAGAGGCAAAGGGGATGACTGATGGATGGGTTTAACACGCTGCCTTAGCATTACAACTGAACCAAAAGAGGCTCAGATACTGATCTCATGAAGGTCCATCATGAAGCTCAATATTGAAATGTCATGGCTTGTGTTTTCAATAAAAATGCTGCATTTTTGGTGTTTTGTTTTTTTCTTTATCTTATTCTCTCAGAAGTTTGGCCATCTGAATCTTAATTTGCCAGACACTAAATCCAGCAGTCCTCTCACTTAGTTCACTTGTCACAGAACTAATCACAGTAATAAAAGGTCCAAATGCTCAATGGGTGCAGTTACAATAAAGCTTAAAGGCAAGGTGAACTTGACTCGACTCTCAGACAACAAGTTCACTATCAGCAGTCACATGGAGATCAAGTCAAAGTTGTCCTTCAACCAGCTGCCATCCATGTCTGGCGTTTCTCTTCATTAAGCTTTTCTCACGATGCGTCCAGTCTTCCTCAGGTCCCTCCCTCCTCTGTCGGTCCTGGTTGGCTGACTGCTCAACCGCCACGCTCCCTGACACACCCGGGCACTGTAGGGGAAATTCGGGAATTACACAGGAAGCCACAACTATTGCAGTTTCAGTAGAAAGAGTGAGCAATCAACCACACACTAAATACCTAGAGTTCATAAGAATAGTACATTGAATAGCTTTTCCTGCAATCAACCAACATCTAATTCCAAGTGTATGAGCAAATTGTAGTTGTTGTTATTTTATGTTTTGTCCAGAGCAAATAATGTTTTATTTTAGAACTGATTCATTCAGAGATGAAAACTAAAGGTGAAAATTGTCTGTCTGCCAAGGAAACACATACCTCTTTAAAGTTCCCTGAAGGCTTTTTACTAAACATCAAACAAAATTCCAGAAACGTTTCCGCCAGGTTCACTGTCAGCATATTTTCTGCTCTTTTCTATGGTTTGTTTCAAGCCATTCAATTCCAGTTAATGGAAATCTTAACCCTACACACTACAATGATATTTTAGTCAATACTGTGTCTTCAGCTGTGTGGCAACAGTTTGGGAAAGACCCTTTCCTGTTTCAAAATAATAATACCCCCCTGTGCACAAAGTCAGGTCCACGAAGAGATGATTTTCCCAGTTTGGTGTTTAAGAGCTTGACTGGCCGACACAGAGCCCCGACCTCAACCACATCCTTTGAGCTGAACTGTAGCGCTGACTGCGAGAGAGACTGTATCACCCATCAATGTCTGACCTCACTAATGGTCTTATGGCTGAATGGAAACAGATCCCTACAGTCAGGTTTCAAACTTTTCCCAGAAAAGTGAAGGCTAGGCTTTGAGCTAAGTTGTCAACAGCTCAAACCAGCTTAAACCAACCACACAAAACTGGTGTACCAGCTGATCGCCGACTGAGCAGGTAAATCCAGCAAGAACAGCTAATGACAAGCTATGGTTTGAGGCAAGTGACTCTTAAGCTAAAATATTTGTTGTTGTTGATTGTAGTTAATATGATTTTACTTACATTGACTTGTGACTTAAATCATCATTTTGTCAATTCATTTATCTGTTCTGGAGCTCATGCAGCTTTGCTCAGGTGTGTTCACCTGAGGTAAGTACTGGACATGTGTCATCTTGTAGAGAATGCTGTGAGACATGATTGAAAGTTCCTGAAAAAATCCAGTAAGTGAAATCTAGTAGTCAAGAATAAACCTCAAACATTAGTTTTTATCTGTAAACAAGTTCTTGTTTTTGACACTGATGCATTATAAGAACATGTCATGTAAATTATAGTGTTTTATAATGCATTAGGCTATTAGTCTTTTATTATAGTACATGAAATATGAATATTTTCATTTATCTGATGTTCAATTAATCCTTTCACAACTATCTTCGGGTTGAGCCTACCAATCAATAAAGCAGTGCAGGCCTATTTACCTAGTCTATTATTTAAATGCAGGTGTATCAAATCCACACACACACACACACACACACACACACACACACACACACACACACACACACACACACACACACACACACACACACACACCTTGAGCAAAGCAGAGGTCCAGCCCGTTTGCGGGGCTTGGCGCTCTGTCTCCGGTACTGCATCCAGCCACAGACCATCTCGTGCGCGATCATCACGTACAGGAGGAAGATGAGCACGGCGGGATCCATTCAGCCTCACGCACCACTGGATGAGGACGCGGTGCAAACACAGCACGGTCCAGATGAGAAAGAGCAGCACCAGGCTGCAGGCGGTGAGGGGTTGCAGCCTAGTGCAGGGTGAGGGGCGGTGATGGTGAGGAGGAGGATGATGATGATGTGGAGGAGGAGGAGGAGAAGGTGAAGGTCTTCCCAAGTGGCCACGTGTCCACTCTAACTTCAGACACTCAAGTCCTGAGACACAAAAGGCTGCAGGGGTGGGCGCACGCACTCCACCCCACATGACAACACAGCATTCTCCAAAATCATCAGTTCATCCGTGTGAAAACCGTGATTTCTCTCTCTCTCTCTCTCTCTCTCTCTCTCTCTCTCTCTCTCTCTCTCTCTCTCTCTCTCTCTCTCTGACAGCAGATGAGAGTCACGGTGACAGCTGCAGAGAGGGGACACCGGAGGATGTTGCCGTAGAGACGCGACCGTTGCTAGGGACAGGATGTCGTCATCCCCTTCCTAAAGATGAACGAGGCATTTGACCAAATCAGAGCATCGCAGGGAGCTATCCATCAAGAGCACGCGTGACTGTGCCCTCCCGCATGATTTATGCTTCATGAGACCATTCAACCTTTGACACAAGCTGTGATTATTGATTATTTCAATTATAAATTAATTAATTTTATATATACAACAGCTGATATTTAGTCCAAACTGTCTGCAGCAGAAAAGCATGAAAATCTTTATCACTGAACAGATTTATCACTGTAACAATTAAATATCTTTAATTAAATGGTTAACTTATATTAAAGGTAAGTCAATTATCAAAGATCTATAGAGTCAATATTAATATCATATTAAACTCTTCACTTATTGTTTTGCAAAAATATCTCAAATTTCACTTCAAGTCACCTTGGCAAATTAGATAATGAAGACACATATTTATCTTTATACCAAAATACCTGATTAATGATAATTTATACAATCTGATTTTTGCATTGCAAGGAAACATCATTAGGTCACCTTTATTCAACCCCAAAACTATTTCCTATCTCAGCATCTGCATGATACAGATGTTTAATTTCCTCTGTCAATCAATTTACTCTCTGAGTGAATAAAACACACTTGGACACCGGTGTTTTAAAGCTCAAGTATAATTTATTTATCATTAGAGTTAAATTATTTCTTGTTTCAAAGCAGAGTAAATGTACCCCTCCAACACATCTAAAGCAATACATTCTTTCCTTTCCACAGTCTTTCTCCAAACAATAGCATTATAGCATGTTGACTACCTTTGTAATCTTACTGTATTTTTGTTTACAGTCATTCTTTTCTTTTTTCTTTCTCTTCAGTGGGGCACTACAGCGATTTAGTATAGTCCCTCTATACAGTTGTGGGACTTGTGAGAGACATATTAGAGTCAGATAGTCCCTAATGTGAGTCTAGCTGTGCTTCCATAATGCAATTCGATAACATCTTTCATTAAACTCTCTCTGCCTGGTTAACAAGCTTACAAGCCTTTCAGACTCCATGCTCACAGCCTTCTGTTGTAGGTGTGTAGTCTCCCAGCTCAAGCTGACTCATATATACGCTCCACAACAAGTACAACAAGTAAATTGACTTTGGAAGAAATTGAACTAGTGTCTCTTTAACCCATAAAAAGGAGCCAAACCTGCTGAATTCTCCTTAAACTAGAAAAACATGATTCAGTAGTGTAGCGCTATTTTTTGTCCATCTGACTTCCATCTACCTGTCCACAGGCAGAGAGCTGCGGCCCCTGAGGGCTCCATCAGATCTGAGGCATCTGCACCGATTAGGCCTTCATCAGTGTTTCAGTATGTGAGCTGTGTTTGTGTGTGTGTGTGTGTATGTGTATGTGTGTGTTTGCACGTGTGTGTCATGTTAAGACGACACAAGCAGTTCTTCTGCTGTGATATCGCCTAAGTTTCACAAAGCCACCTTTATGTGGCAGGAATACCACTCCTCCCACCTCACGCCACCTCCAACTCTTTCATGTCAGCAGGGGTTTCCTAAAACACAAGAACAACAGTCAAATTTGTCAGTGAGCACACGGAACATAAACTGGTCTAGGAAGGATGATAGCTTGTTGTAAACAGTAATAGTATTATGTAAAAGTCTGCACAATGACTCCTTTGAATAATTTATGAGTCCTATCAATTATGTTGTTTCATAAAAGGAACATGAAACTAAAACTTTAAACTAAACTTTGATTGAAAATTCCCTTAAAATCATATCTATTGTCGATATGTGAAAGGGCTTCTGCTGCTGATCCCACTATGTATCATAATTTCAGTCTGGAGCCTCAGTAGCTTTAAGCTAAATATACTCAAATGAATAATAACAATAATTTTCTGAAATGGAAAAAAGACACCAATGGGCACCATGTTGCTTCATCCCTGCTAGATGTATTCATGTTGGGTATTTTGGAGTCTTGGTTCTGTCCTTGAATGGTCAAACCTCTAAATCACCTTTATTCAACTATACTTACAGAGTACATGTGAATAAGGATGAATGAGGATCAAATAGAAAATGAGATAAAGCACAAGTCATAGAAAATAACTCACATTGACATTATTGATGTTAATGAACCCTGCTGCCATTGGATGGTTTTGCACCTCTGGAACCGCCACATGGTCTTGCTGAAATGAACACAATTAACCATAAATCAGCCACAATACAGAAAAGATTTGTGCTGCTAGCTACATTACATCCACAATACCTTGGGGGACATAAAGTATGTGGCTGGTACATTTACTGTGGTGGGTTAATTTTCTCTCAAGCTGCAAATTGTTGAAGACATCACATTGTTTAGCTAGCTACATAGAGGACAGACCAAAAGACTACAGCACTCTGCCATCTTTGTTGTAGTTCCATTATAATGTCAATTACGCCTCAACAACAGAACAAATGTAGAATGTTAAGGTTTATCAACCCTGCAAAACACAACCTTCATGGCATCGATAACTGCTCTCTCTCTCTACTACTGAAAATTAGAGTTAATCTTCACTCTTCTCCTTATCTACTCTGATATTATCTCTATGATAACCATACATAATAGTAGATTTGCTAGCTTATATTTTAGAAGCTAGCTAGCATGAGAGTGTAGCCTTTGTTGCTGCCTTGTTAATTTTGATCCTAGCTTAGCTTAGCCTAGTTTACTAGCTTAACTTCGAGTCATCCACAGTTACTTTATTCTCAAACTATATTACAATGATTTGCACTTAATGAGCATTTTTTTTACTAGAGACTTGTCTCAAATAAAAAAAGAAGTTTATCTATAAATGTATATAACAGTTTTTCCTTTTCTGAACCGAGATTAGCGGTTGTTGTAGAGCTCTCAAGTCTCACGCATTGACTGTGAGACACATGCATTTCAAGCAGTTCACACGCTCACACCTGTCATTTCTCACGCTGAGAAGTGATAGAGCCCACCGCAAAGAAATGAATATATAATAAACAGAAATGAACAGCGAGGCGTTCATAGCTGTCCCAAATTAGCGACCTACCAGCCAATCAGAAAATAGTATTTCTTGTTGCTGGGTAAATTCGGTAGTCGGTAGTCGCTCCAGCCCTAACAGATGTAATCTCACGCCAAACTTTTCATGAAACTTGAGAGCCCTGGTTTTATAGATTATGAAGCTATATGAGGAACATCTGTGGTTTTGGGATGACTTGACTTACAACTAGTTAATTACAGCTTGGTTCTGGGACCACGGCAACATCGGAGTCTGAGGAATCATACAACGTTAATGTTAATATACTGACTAAATTGTAATTTAACCAGAATGATCCTTTAATACGTAGCATTTGAGGTTTTTTTTTAACTGTTGTCAAAAGTTTAAATGTCATTAACTTACTGTGAGGTCTGATTCATATCCTTCATTACTAAAACCACGACCCCCAGGGGATGATGGTGATGATCTTAATGGAACAGTTGAAGCTGCTCCCTGTGCGTATCTCAGGTAGTAAACCAGCACACCGACCAGCGTGCCAATCAGCAGCAGGACTATGATGATGGATGCTGCAAGTCCTCCTGTATCGTCTCCCCGTGAGGCTACAGAGGAGATGGATGAAGTTAAGATTTCAGTTCCAGTAGAGAGCAGAGCAGAAGATAGCATGAACATGTTACATTTCAAGGAGGAATTAATTTTAAGGCTGTTCAGCTGAGTTTGCATTTCAAGCCAAACTGCTGACACATAACAAATTCCTTGAGTGCTGAAAATTTTTCTGGGCATACCATAGCTTTTTAGCCCCATTTCCTTCCTTCCAGGCATCCATTCATTTAATTTAATTTGAGTGTGCTATAAATATGACTTGCAAGGGTAAAAAAGAATCATTCAATATCCCTAAGATGTCCAACTATTCTTTAAAAAAAAATCTTGGTATTTTTCAGAGTAAATTAGTAAAAAAGGTGTTACACATATGCTGTTAGCACTTAATGGGCCGCAGAACAAGTAAAACCACTGGCGTTTCTTACTTTGCCCTCCTTCTGTGACTTGCATATCGCAGTTGACCCCCACTGTGTACTCAATGTCGTCCAAAGCTACAGAGCCTGTTGTGCCTTTGATTCCTTCAAACACAATCTGTTAACAACAAAAAGTCTCATGTAAGCAACTTGAATGTCAAAGTTGTGATGAATATGAGCTGCAAGAATTAGTCTATTAATCATTTAATCAACAAATTAAGGCAACTAATTTGACTACTGATTAATCATTTTCGTTATTTTGTTCATACTCTTCAGAATAAAACAATTTCCTTATGTTATAATCACTGTATTAGTATTTAGAGTTTTGTAGCAGGGGAGAGTCTAACCTGGTATTCCTTAGGAGACACAATGTTTATATCGTAGCGTTTCCACGCTCCTCCCAGTTCATTCACCACCGCCAGCTGCTGGTGAAGACCTCCAGACAGACGCCACAAGTTCAGACTGCAGTCCGCTGCATTCGATTAAAAAGGTGGGTTGTTAGAAAATATAAAAAGAAATCGCACCACACACACCAGACTGTACCTGAAATTAGATTAAATCTGGATCTGGATACAGTTTAAGAAACGTAGATGAACCAAGTTTCATTTAAAACATTGATGCTTACATGTGGACGGCTTGTAGGCCCAGAATCTGAGGCAAGTGCCTACGGTTGGGGGCAGGTGAGGACTCAACAGCTCAGCATTTTTATTCGTTGCTGTCCGGTTGCTGCTTGGAAAGAATAGGAAGTGACCTGGCACAAGGAAAAGGGAAGGTGGATTATTTTACACTACAGTATATTTTTTGTACATGTTGGATGAACAAACATAGAAATGCTGTTCTCTCCTTCCTAACTTTCAGTATAAAGATCCTGTTTATGAAAAATGAAACACATGATTTAAGTAATTTATACAGTTTATGACACAACATTCACTGTCTCCTGTCTATGTGTCTCTCTCTGGTTTACCTGTGTCTGTTCCCAGAGTGTGGTCCTCAGTGGGGGTGAAGTAGTGCTTCTCTGCTTTGTGACTCGTCAGCTCCCAGTCCAGTTGATCCATTTTGATGTCTTGAGTGTTGCTCCAGGTGCACATCCCTCTCTCCAGATTGCACATAGAACCTGAGAAATTTAACAGAACAAACTTATACTTAACAAAAACACGATACAACTGTGTACTACTGTTTAACAGTGAAATGTTACAAAATACAGACTGTACGTGCTACAGTTTGTTTTCTTTAATTATACCTGGTAAAAATATCACCATAACATTATTTCTATGCTTATATATCTTTTAATTAGATGTGGACTTCAATTTGTTGCATCTTAATTTTGATGAAGCTGATACACACCATGATTCTCACATGCATGAGATGCAAGGAATATATCATCAACCGCAACGTGAGTGTCTTTGCCTCTGGCTCCCACCACCTCGAACTCCAACTACAGAACAAAACCAGCACAACATCAACTTAGCTTAAAACGACGAAGACAGGATCCTAAATATTAAAATTGCCTGATGATAATGCTTGAAAGTTTCTGGGTTAAATTCTATTGGAGAATTGTGACATTTCACCTTTTACTTAAAAAGCAACACTGTGGATTTTGCTCTGAATTAGAGCATTTTTAAGTGTGGACAGAACAGAAACTAAATGGGACAAAAAGGCAAATTAATGAACTGTGGGATAGAATATGTCTAAAAAGGACCAAGGAGTCTTTCTTTACATACATAATACTAAAACACGATATATTAATTTGCATATTTATTATGTTCATGTACTTTGGATGAATACTTTTTTTAAAGAACATTTGAATAATCACTCCATGAATGGATATTTAATGCACAAACTAATTACTTGTGTTCTGACTGACCACTTAAAAAGTCTATAATTGCTCCAGTGTCCCTCTCCAGCCTCCACACTGTACCTGCCAGTCCACAAGGGCACTCGAGATGTTTCCGTTGCCATGGCGCCAGACGTCTCCCTGGTCCAGACTGTTAGAGAAGATCTTCACCCTCTTTCCGTTCACCATCTTCACATATACTGTCAAAGAACCTGCAAACCACGCACATACACGTCATATTGTGTTTTTCTGTCATTTTTTAAACATGTTTGATGTTTTTCAGTGTGTGCAGGTGTCTCACCAGGATTCACTCCACCCATGTGATACCAGAAATGGACGCACTCGGTCTTGGCCATTCCATGGCGAAGAGGAGAGGTGAGGACCGATGTAGCGCCGGAGGGAAGGATGTCTGCTCCAGTGTTCACCATCATGTAGAAACCTGAGCACAGAACAGGTAGAGGCATCCTTGTGTCAATATGTGTGTGTAAATTCAACTTTTGGCTTTTAAGAGCTAAGATTTCGTAATTTTGCGTTAATTTTCTTTCTAAATTGAATGTCTTTGGCTGACTGTTGATTAAGCAGAAAATAGATATTAGAAGACTTATGATTTTAATTTTCAGACATTTTGTAGTATGAATTGTTTTTAAAAAATCTATTGAAAAGCTAATAACAGATTAATCAGGTGGAAACATTTATTTGTTTTATTTGCTGCTATTCACTAGTTTAAAGTATGAATGTAATATATAAGCTTTCTAGTATTTCATATGTGAATTGTAAAAAAAAATGTTTTCACTTTATTCTTCTGACAGTAACTGAACAGAAATCATCTTTAATCCAACCATGACTGATATCATTAGTGCCCAAATTGACTATTATTCCTGAGGGAGTGCCAGCAAAGTTGTGATGTATAATGTAGCGACTACTAATAAACATTCACAGTCTCTCAGTTCTCTGCATGTGTCGTAAGATTATTTACCCAGGTCAGTCTCTAGAGTGTGGTCAGTTTTGGGTCCAGGTACAGTTTTTCCGTTGCCGTGGCGCCACCGAACTTGACCGGAGCTGGTGAACCCACACTTCTGACCCTCAAAGGAACACACGCTCGGCACGCTGCATGGCTTGGCAGCGAACGCTATGTCATCAATGGCCACTTGCCCATCAAAGCCTGAGCGAACCGCTTCAAACATCAGCTGTTGATGGGTCAAAATTTGGACAGGGTTAATTGATCTGTTTTTGACTACTTGCTAAAAAGCTGCAGTGATATTTTCTCACATGAGGGCAAAGATTCCCAAAACTCCTAACTACTTGATTAAACCCCCTTTTTATACTACCTGCTACACCTCTTGTCATCTTTAAAAAAAGAAATCATACTAGATGCATTTATCTCTGTAACATTTAGTGAGTTTTAAGACATTTGTTAGTGATTCAGTAATTTTAACTGTACCTGAAAGTTTGTGAGCTGTTGTGGAACTGGGCATTGCGCTTCGTGCCACATGTTGCCATGAGCTCCTCTGCGGGTCCAGAGGACGCTCTCAAAGCCATCTTTATCTAACAGCTTCACATTCAGAACACCTGGATGGGATCAGTGGGTGGAAGAAGAGTAACCAATTAGGTAAAATTCTATTACACACATTTTTGATAGAAAGTTTAATTTGTTAGAGTTTATTAGACAAAAAAATCATCAGTTATAGAATTAAGAGTTTAACTTTTGGCATATCCCCCCCCTCAAAATGCATACACAGCCACCAGGATGCAACTTTAAACATCACAACGTGACTCCTCAGCGCTCAGTCTCATCCTGGCTCAACACCTCACCTGTGTTTGGCCCGTAGAGTTTGTAGAAGAAGGTCAGACAGTACTCTGTAGAACTTGGTGACTGCGGGTATGAGAATAAACGTCCAAACACACCACGCAGTGATGGGCTCCACATGTTCACAGTAAGACTCGTGCCTGGACACCGACAGAAAGGCGGGAAATTGAAGTGAGTTTGAAAGTATCACAAATATAGCAGTGACAGCTTAAATACTGCAATCACACTGTATTTTCTTTATGTTCTGTAGTGAGTATTTATGCAATTCATGAATAAATGATATGCTAAGTTGTGCACATTTACCTCAATTAAACTATATAGACATGTATTGTATTATTATTGTATTATACCTTTAGAAAACATCCTTAAGTTTTGTTCATATTGTGTATTGAACAGAATGGAGGTCTGCTGTCACTCCATATTTGCTGATGTAGAGCGACTATGAATATAATGATAGCTTTAAGGCTCGAGTTTTAGGACTAGAATAACATCCCAAATGTCAGATCTCAAAATCTCACCCTGATGAACAAGGAATTGATGTTCAAGGTCTTAGCAAATTTGAATGTTGTCAGGGAAACCACATTTCTGAGCACAAATGCATAAAAATAATAATATATAATAATAAAATGATTTAAATGGAGAAAACACCTGAAAGACACTGGCAACGCAACACTATTATTAACGCTGAATTAATAACAGGATTATTGCACCAAACTGTAGGTAAGATAGATTTAAAATGCTGGGTTCTCTACGATTGAGGCCAAGAAAAGATGAAAGATAAGTATGTGTCACTGCTTAGAAGTACATTGATGTATTTTTCTATACGCTGTTTCTAAATGACATTACCGATCCCGACAGTGTGGTCGTTCCCTTTGAGCATTGTCCAGTCAAAGTTGTCACTGTTGTCCTGATACCATCCACACAGTCCATCCTCAAAGTTACATGAAAGCTCTAGACAAAAAAAACAAATATCACAGTATTATTAGATATCTATATGTAACATATAAGAATATTTGTTCTAGAGTATCATGTTTGTATTTTGTGTTGAGTTACTTGTTGGAGAGGATGGAAGATATTCAGCATGGCAGCCGACGAAGCGAACATTTTGCACTCTAATCTTGGCACAGGGACACAGCTTCTTTGCACGCGCTTCAAACAACAGCTGATGGAACAAGAACAACAAAAGAGCCGGAAAATGTGAAAAAACATTCACAAAACTCAATAAATTCAATTTCATGTGTTAAAGTGGGGATTCCGTAGCCTCTGTTTTTCAGTGTCATGCACAATCCCCACTTTTACATAAGACCTTTACATTCAGGTCACAGATATGAGCTGCTGTTGTCCTCAAAAACATCAAAGTCTGACTTATTTTGAGAAATGTGGATCATATTTGTAAATCAAGTCTTTTCATCAAAGTAAACAATTCCAAATGTAAAAATAACAAATGACATCTTTGTTTTGCTGGAAGAAGAAAAAATCCACCTTATGGAATATATGAAAATAATGTACTTTCCACCAGGCAAATTTTTTTACCAGCAGGATAAAGATTGAAACTTTGTGGATATATAAAATGTTTTCAACTCTGAATGTTTTCAGACAACCATAGTTTTTTTTTTAGGAGGCAATATCTGTCATCCACACTGCCAAAAATTGCCAAACTGCCAAATGTAAAAGCAATGATTATACATACGTTTGGGCTGAAGTCCTGAAAAACAAACAAAAAAACAAAAAGAAAAGCTCACCTGGAAGCGATTCTTCCGGGCTCCAATAACTACATCAGCATGTTCCCACACCCCTTCCACTTTTCCTGTCTTCCCACTGAACTCCCACAGCTTAGGCTGCTTGCCCAGCCAGCTGTCAATCACCTGGACTGACAGTTCACCTGCAGCACAGAGACAAATGATGTGTTTTATTATGAAAAAGCAAAAAAGAAGACATCTAGTGTAATATATTCACAGCTTTACCAATGTGAGCTGGATTTCCAGTTAGTGCATAATCAAAGCTGAGGGTGCAGGCTGGGCCAGAGGGTCCCAGGAGAGGGGTCCGTGTGTGGGCTTCAGTCAGCTGCTGGCCCGGGGCCTTGACCACATACAGGTACTCCACTAAAAAATATAGATGTGTAGAAATATTTAAAGATAATGCTTTTTTTTAAACAGTACATAAGAATAATCAGAAATTGAAGAAAGTGATGATGTACCTTTGGTTGTGGAATTTTTGAACAGCATCCAAGCTTGATTCCCGATGCTGATATCAGTCCAGCCTGAGCTGCCGTCAGCGTAAGAGAAATCCCCTGCAGAAATCATTCATGGAGACATCACATTCAAAATGAGACAACAGACAGTTACTGTATTGTATTAAAAGCAACATCAACAGAAATAACTTAACAACAAACACTTGTATTATTGATGTATGTTTTGAGTTCAGTGCATGAGACAAAAGTCATAATGATCAGAGCTGATGAAAACAACTGACTGGAACCTTTTAAGCCTAAATCAACCTACTTGGTTTATTTTCCATTTAAGGTATGAAAAAACAGAATAATATATTACCTATATTTAAATGAACACAGGACTGCACAGTTTGTTGAAAACACTTTTTTTTGTTCATTTTGTTCACTGTAATGGTTTCAAATTATTTAAAGGATTCCACACTTCTCTACAAGCAGTGATGTTGTTTGATCTTGCTCCACCCAGGACTGAATATTTTAAGCCTTCAGGCCAATTTTTAAGAACAAAATCCCCCTCAGCTGTCATCCCTTTGACAACAATTTGTGTTTTCATAGTATAATATGCTTATTTTGCGGGGCCCCCTGGTGGCACCTGAGGCTCTAAGCAGCTTAACTTAAGCTATAGCTGGCTCATACTCATTTTTCAACCTTTTCAGACTTGTTGATTAAAGTTAAACTGGGATAAATAAACTCACCACATTTAGCTTCATCTTCTGCTCCTGGACAATCAGTGTTGAAATTGCACAACTTGTCCGGTGTAGTGCACGGGTCTTGAGGAGAATTTGGAAATGCCGCCATAGTATAATTATCTGTTCAGGAAGAGAGTGTAAGATAGTAAGAAGGGGGTATTTATTCATACTTTTTAGATATGTGGAATCACAAAATCCTTTTTTATTATAAGTTTAGATAGTTGAAGAGATTACCTTTTGATTCGCGGCATTCAGGAGACAACACAATGCTGTCAACAGCGATACCTCCATAAGCCTCGTCCCTGATAGCCGCCATTATTACAATCTATAATGAGAGGAAATTCAATGATGTAAGGGGAAAAAAAGAGAAATAAGGATAAGGGGTTTATTTTATTAGAATTATTTAAATACAAAAAATAAATAAATAGAGAACTCTGAAATCATTAATTTCTAACTTCCTCTGTACTTTGATTTGAATTCATTATCATTTAATTTGTTTTTTGCTTCTATATTCATTATTTCTCTGAAATGATGACGCACCAACCACCTGCACTAAATTTGCAGTCATTCTGTTATTCCTCACTTCTACTTATCAATATTTAGTCCTCAGCAACTGTTTAAAATATGCTATAAATGTATGACTGTCATCATATTAAGTAATGAAAACTCAGGTTAAACACTCACATGGAAATGAGAGTCACTGACAATCTCCACCTCTGCTTTCACCCAAACATCGCCCAAGGCTCCAGCCCTCTCCCACACTGGGTAGATTTTTTTATCTGCCACCAGCACTGTCAGGCCACCAGACCTTGGCCCAAACTGGTGAGTGTACATCACCATCTGCAGTGGGCAGACACAGGAAACTTGTTGAAGTAGGTTCAAATTATGCTTAAAAAATATTTTGCCATTTTCCTATTCCATATTTTTACTTTTGATTGATGAGGGAATGCACTTTGGACTCACCTTGCAAGGATAAGAACTATTTGTGGGTTCAAGAAGTGGACTCTGGAAAGATGCCCAGTCCATTTTGCCCAGACCTCCATCAGGAACGGTGACGTAAAGGAAGTGACCTGTAATTATTTAAAATATTTTTATTTACTTACAAATTTCATTCTTAAGTCAAATGAGTAACACTGAAGAGACGAACGATGAAACAGAACAACAGTTTGGTTTCAACAATGAAAAACACTGCACTGACTCTGATTGGTCAGATTTGATACCTGATACGGTGTTGTTGGTATGATCCCTGCCTGGTCCTTTCAGAGGATCATTCATGGAGATGGTTTCCTGACATGTCCTAACCCATTTCAGATCGGACACTGTTCTCAGGTCCCAACCACACAGGCCCTCATCGTCAAAGTCACAGCGATGGTACTCTCCTGGACACACACACACACACACACACACACACACACACACACACACACACACACACACACACACACACACACACACAGACACACACACACACACACACACACACACACGCACGCACGCACGCACGCACGCACGCACGCACGCACGCACACACACACACACACACACACACACACACACACACACACACACACAGACACACACAGACACACACAGACACACACACACACACACACACACACACACACACGCACACACACACACACACACACACACACACACACACACACACACACACACACCTCACTTTAACTGGTGATCACTGGATGCAAATATGAATGTTGTAAAATGTCCTGTGTAGATTACATAGACAGTAATTTATTGTCTCTGAATACGAGGAATATTGTGGAATAATGTTTCCACACAGAGAGTGTGAAAGAAATGAGATAATCTTTTCTTCTTATTTTCAGGTGATTATAAACACATTGAAATATACTCATGAATATGAATACATCTCTTCTGTTAGATGCAATGAAATTCCACACACTGGACCTTTAACCTGTGTTAGTTGTCTAAACTTTACCAACAACAACAATAACATATAAATAGTTGTATAAGAAAAAAAAAATCAAGCTCCACTTACTAGCCTTTCTAGAGATTTCATCCACAACTCATAGTCTTCCATAATAGATAGAATTTGCTCAGTTGTAATGGAGTTAAGACTTTTTTTGGGGGGGGGGTCAAACTGCTGTAATGTTTAAATAAACGTTCAGACATAGCTCATATGAATAGTTTTTGCAGTAGTCATATGGGTCGTTTTGGAAGGCCGTGACAAACTGATCATTTTGATACGAACCTTGTTGAGGTTTTTTAGGTCATGGAAACATTCTGCCTCATGGACAATGCACCTAAGTGTAAAACCTCTTCTTAAAAATTGAGCTTTGTTTTGTTTTTAAAGATATTCACCTTTGAATCTTCTACCTCCATCCAAATTAAATGGAGATAGACACAGTTTTTATCTTTAAAATACACTTGAAAACCATAAAGAATATCCTGGTTTCTCTGGTTAACTGGTTTTATTATTTTTATATCCTCAGTAGAAAGTGGTTCCAGTTAAATCTGCAGTGAGGTCTGAGGACCCCACAGAAGTGTTGGGCTGGCCCGTGAATTGCTTCTCTACAGCAAGTCTTGTATTGTTTTGTGCAGTGACAGTTTAGTATGGTGAATCGGGTGTCTTTGGGCAGATTCACAGCATAGATATTTACAGCAGGCTATCTGCTGTAATTTAAAAGACATCTGATTTCTCACCACAGCTGTCCTCATCAGTCCTGTCTCCACAGTTGTCAGTGAGGTCACAGACGTCCCGTAGCTCCACGCAGCCCTCACGCTTACACTCCATTGCAGCTGCTGGACACTCAGCACCAATAAGAGGTACTGATTATGAAAGGAGAGAAAACAGTAGTAACACCATAAGTTATAACAAAAAGTTATATATTTTTAAAGAACCTTTTGTATTTCTGTTACAACATAACTATTAGCCCTCTTAATATCAATAACAGCCATTCTCATTATCATTCTAATCCTTTGTAACTGTAACTGACAGGCAGAGTTGACACATGAAAGAGATATTATGAGGCACTCACAGGGCAGAGCACAGTCCAGAAACTCCATCTGATCTATGGCCACATCTCCTCTTAGACCCTCAGACCGCTGCGAGTAAATTTTGACCCGAAAAAGTGTGGAAATACGGCCCAGAAAGATGGTGTCCTCCCTCCAACCACGCACACTGGTGGCCTCAGGACGCCACACTCTGGTTTCTTGATTGTTAGGGTGAAGGACAGATGCCCACAGGGGAGCGGCGCCCAGTCCTTTGCGGCCTTCAGGGAATAATAGACAGTCAACAATAAAACAGATGCTGCAGAGAAATCAATTCAACTAGAATTATCAGAGTCACAAACAGAAACACATATAAGCATACAAATACTGGTGGTAGAAGTTACAAATGAATATGAAATCTTGTCATTGCGAGAAACTGGCTGAAGCCAACAGTTTACCTGAATCCCACATGAAATATCTGAGACGAAGACGACATGTCGGTGCAGACTGTTGCATCTCTGGAGAGGTTAAAACTGCCGTTCTGAGATCTGGTGAGTTCACTGCACTCACTCCCATAAACCAACCTGTGTGATGTAAAATTATATGTATTATATTTCATGTTATAATTCAGTGTCTTATAAATATAAAACTATAAGATATTTTGGCCATTCACGGTTTAAAACTGAACTAATCAATAATATTTTATTGGCAATAGATCAAATGACTAGCTGTAACATTAAAGTTAAGTTCAAAGAAATGTAAATATGCCTGTAAATGTAAGGTAATGTAAATAACAGCTAATTCCAAGTTGTATATATGCATAAACACCACCTTACATGACACTGTTTTTTATCTATTTGCATCATTATTTACTGCAGTTATTAGTTAACCCTTTAAACAGGCGGTATAACTGAGATTATAATTGCTTTGGATGATAGGTTTAAAATCAAAGAAAACTAAATTTACAATACAAGCATAATGTTTTAAAATCTTCGAATAAACTCCATTATTTCCTTTTCATGCCACCTATACTCTCTCTTTTTGAAATGTTATAATCTAATATCTTAGTATTCAACACACGTCCTCCAGTGAAATGATGACTAACTGCTGGGGAGAGATCACCACGGTTATATAGTTAACCTCACAGCTGCGGAGAAATTACTGGCTGTTGATGCAGGCTGTGAAAATCACCCCATGATCCATTAATTACACACTACATCAGTGCATTTCATGTTTACACGGTGCTTTCATTAGCAGCCTCTGCAAGTCACTGACTTTTCTGCTGCCATTTATAGCATGAATCATATCAACTTAATTTCATGCATCTTTTTCTGTGTTTACTTGTGTCATAGTTGCTATAGCGACACTAAAATCAGTAAAATTGTAAAAAAAAATTCTCTCCATTCCTGCAACACTTTAGCCTTTGGTGTTTCTGTGCACTATTCACTGATCAGCACACCAGCAACACATTGTTGTTCCATCATCATTAGTTGTAACAGCGTTCATTAGGCAGACAAATGCATCTTAATTACTTAGTTAATAACTTCTCATCAAGTGTATTTGCAGGGTCAGAAATATTTTAAACAGCTACACTCACAAGCTCATGCTGCTGTTTTAGTCATTGTAATTAGCTTTGGAGCAGACATTAAAATGTGAATATCAGCTTGATTGTGCAGAACTGCGCAGAACAGTTAAATCATTTGGCAGAAGACAGCAAGTAAAAAATCCAAACTGAAGAGAAATTCACACAAAAACGCCATATTAAAGCAGTTTTAAGACAAATATTGCATCTATTTAAGAGATAAATTGAGACATGCCTCTGTCCCCCCCTACTGTCCTGAAACGTGTGGCTTATTGATCAGGGTAATATAAAAAAGGATATGTGGCTGTGTAGTGAAGTATACCTGTAGCTGTCCCGGTGGTGAAGTCAGAGGACGGTCCACTGGCGGGCAGCGTGTCACCTCTCTGGCGCCTCTCCCAGGTGTATTCTCCATCCAAGGAGTAGGAAGTCCATCCACACATCGCTGCATCCTCAAAGTCACACTCAAACGCCTTCCCCCTGTAGCCTTCAAAGATGTAAAAACAAGTTAACATATTCCACTTAACTTCATGACTTTTCTTTCCAACTACACAAAGAATTGAGTCAGCAAAATGAGTTTTCAAAGGATTGTCTATCATTGAGTTTGCAATGCTTCAATGAGTTATTTTTTGAATAGTTTGAGTAGGGAAGAACTATGAAGACAATATTTTTTTAATTTACTTCAATAGAATAAACTCAGAGACATCAATTTTGACATAGCATTAGATTCATGTGTTGCTTTTTGGTATGTAAATGATGGAAAAGTCATTATTAGATCATGTGCCAGCCGTCAGTAGATACACTGCCCTCTTGGTAAGTGAAGAAGTTACAATATTTATAATAAGTTGCATTTGAGAATTCAGTTTTCAACAGTGTGTTTTGAACATGTTTAGGTGTTGTAAACGTACCACAGTCCCACTCATCGCTGCAGTCCTCGCAGTCGCACACAAAGTCACATTTGGATGCAGTCTGACATGTGTGAGCCTGAGAAACAGCAGCTGTGTCATAGGACAAAAGATAAGGGTTAGGGTTACTTATTCATGTTAAATCAGAAAATCAACACAGAGTATTAAATACAGTGAATGATTCAACTCTGTCAAAATATAATGTTTTATGAAGTACTGTATTTTAAAATCATGTCTGATTATGTCTGTTCTAGTCAGCGGTAAAAACCAATAAAAGTAAAATTCCACATGTCAAATAAAATGAAATACAACTGTCCATTTCAAATAATAACTAATATATATTTTAGCAGAGATAGTCAGGTATTATTAGTAAAAATGTGTTTCATTTAAGGAAAATCTTACATTGTAAATGAATCAAATCTACTCTATGAGAGCCCTGTTGGGGTAATTGTTGCATGTCATGCCTCACTATCAGTTGTCCAATAAAGGCACATTTAAAAAAAAAAAATCTACTCCAGCATTTTGAATTAAACTTTTACCAGGTAAAAACATGAAAATATATTAAAAATAAAAATTATCTTTCTAAAGAACTGTAAGCCAATCTATTGAGTGAAGTACAGCAAAGCATCCATTATTATCAATTTTTCCTATTGTGGTTATTTACTTTAAAGGACTTGTTGCCCATTTGGAAAACCACTCAAATTTCTCCAAGGAGGTTATTTGTTCTGGAGCTTTTGACCATATCAGACAGTCAGATGTTGAACCTTTTTAGACTTAAACAGGTTTTACAGTTCATTCTTGACATGGGGACCTCACATGCTGATTAAGAGTGTATGATATGGTTGAAACCCCCAGAAGTTAGTAAGTGGACCTTTAGTATAGATTATTTCCAAAATCAAGAATGATTTGGCAAGTTCAATTTATCCCTCATGTTTTCAATCTAAGATCTTAAAGGATAGGTTCACAATTTTTTTTAAGTCTGTCGTAGAACATCAGCCAGGTGCCTTTATAACCACTGACAGAGGTTTTCCTCATTCATCCTGTTCATTCTGGCTGTTAAAAGATCTCCTTCAAATGTGCTTTCAATATAAGTGACGGAGGCCGAAATCCACAGTGTGTCCATACAGTGTGTTGATGTTGAACAATTTTCATTTGGGCCCCTTGACTGTTTTCTTTTTCAGACAGACTTTAAAAAATGTGAACATATCCTTCAATGTGCAAAGTAAGTAAGTCCTCACATAAATGTAGTACAATAAAAAAGCAATATATTTTAGTGTGAAAATAAATTAAGGAAAAGTATTTTAAAAAGTAAGTATTCTTACATAATTAGCTTCTTTCTTTGCTTCTGTTTGACGGCTAAAATCCCACAGATGACTCAATCTGTCACTCTCTTATCAGGACTCATTACTTTCTGAGATTTATGGCACAACTAATGCCGATAGGCTCAAAGGCCAGAGAGTAGTAATCGGGTTAACGCATGCAAAATGCCATCCGGCCATCCAAAGGTCTCTGATTAAGACTCAAGACTTTGCGCTTCATCAGCCTGACAGCTGGAAAGTAGACAGGGCACCAAGTAGGAACGTGCATCACTGCACATTTCAAACTGAGAAAATGTTCAGTCATCACTCCTTTAACTGAGCTTAATCAAAGAAAAGAGAAAACTTCTTAAAACATATTTTTAAATAGTAATATTAACTCCAGTTGTAAATTGTAAATTAAATATAAATTATATAATATAAATGTGATTTGTGGATATGATTTTTAGTGATGATTGGATCCTGGACTGCTTGGGCGTCTGCACTAGCTGCAACATTTGCTCTAGGCTCATGCACTTTTTTTTTTATTGCCCTGTATGGTGCCGTCTATCTATTTTTTGTAGTATTGCAAATTTTTAACTCGTCTATTTTCTAGAGATGCTGTGTTGTCTTGTTGTTCTTGTAGCAATGACAATAAAGTACTCTGAATTTAAATTTGGATCCTGATTTACTACATGTTGTTTATACACAAACAAGACAAATTGTTGGTAACAGGTGAAGTTGTTGATACATTTTACTGAAATTAAAATTTAAGAAATGTAGGACATTTTAAATTGAATTTCTGCTTGTCTTAACTGGTTTTTACATTTTTATGGGGAAAAAATGGAAAATGTCTCATGCATGACAATGGAAATGGATATTGCAAGAACATATTATGTGATATGTATTTACACATTAAAAGAAAACTTTTTTTCATTTATATTTTCCGTAAAAAAATAAATAAATAAATTAATAAATTAATAATGAAAACATTTCAACATAAAGATCTAAATGCTGTTTTAAAGTGGCTTGTTTAGAAGTCTGAATGTCCCCAATCACTTTTCAACACCATCAACTGTGTATTTTCTACTTCACTCAAGCTAAGCGTAGCCCAGCAAGCAGCAGCATAATTTCTACAGAAAAAAATCCAGTTTGGTTGAATGTGCACTTACCCCACTGCAGAATCAGCAGCAGAACAAAAGCCGAGCTCCTCAAATGTAACATCTCTTCCTTCTTCCACCAGATCAGTGAAGGTATGAACACAACCTGGAAAGTCTTTACTAGTTAACTCAGACTCCTCTCGGTTTCTGAGAGATAACAGGTGGACTTTAATTCACCCAGCATGCAACTGCAAGAACCGCCATAAAACAATTTCCTCCAAATGGCAGTGTTCAACAGGAACATCCATAGATAACTGTGCAATAACTGAAGTAAACCAAATTGGCAACAGTACAGCAGAGCAATCCAGCTTTTTGAGACCAAGACAAGGCTGTAAGAAGTGAATATCGACATATATATCCTTAGATCTCTATATAAAGCAAGGACTCTTGTCTGTCTTTATGTATGTCCTTTGCATATCTGGAGAACTGTTGCTGTGATCTACTTCATACATTTCATGTACATTGCTGGGGACCAAAGGAAGTGCAGTATTAAGTGTGAAGTTGTTTGAACTCTCAGTTCTGGAGAACTATATATATGTGGTCCGAGGTGGAATTACATCCGTAGTGATAATGACTGTGAATGAAACTTGCAGCATACGTTCAAGACTTACTGCATGTGTCTCAGATGCTTTCTGAATGGGCACTGCCGTTCATCTATTAAAAAAATGAAAAAGCAAAGAATCTCTCTGTATGTGTGTCCTTCATGTATCTTGTGAACCATCCATCCGATCATCTTCACACTTGGCAGATGTATTGCTGGCGACCCAAGGATGTGCAGTGTCAAATTTGGTACAATTTTGACATGTTACACGTTTAACAAGTGCTCAAAAAATGAACAGCAAGACACTCAGTGCTGAGTCTGAGTCACATCACAGTGGGCTGAGGCTTTTGGGCTCTGACTGGCTGAGCAGGAAAAAAGCTTGCACCCCGCTTAGTTAAAACACCCGAGAGAGGACAAGGAGACTAAAACAGAGGAAAAGGGAATAAAACTAGCCAACAACAGTGCAGACATTTTTGATTGGCAGCAGGGTCAACCAATAGAAGCCTGTAAACTGCTTCTATGGTTCAACCTCAGTCTAGTCTCACTGGTGAAGCTTCTGTCTGGATTTAAGCCATTTACTTTATTAATTCCCTATTGGTATAATAGATACACTTGTCAATTCATATTTGCATTAAAAACATTGTTCTCAAGAGATAATAAGCTCTGAACAGGCACATTTTGAATGCGCACTGCACTAGATAGCCAAATGACCACAAACAACTTCACAATTTCTGCCATTTCCTCTTAAGGTGATGATATGATAATGAGAAATAAATTTAACTTATGAAGGTGTATCTTATATTGTTCATACTACAGATAATATGACTGATATAAGATACAGCTCAACAGCAAATCTAGTGTCCTCTCACTTAGATCACTGGCAATAATACAAGTGTATTATAATTTCTAAATACTTCTAGAAGATCATCAAGTTCATCAAGTCTTATCTATATTTCATCCCACTTTAAACTGAGGTTACGACATTGATCAGCACTGTAAAGTTCAGAGGGTGCCAGGAATTTTTGCTGTTCGCTGAACGAAAGATAAGCAACGAGCTCTGCAACAGAAGGGACACAGAATGGACTCGACTGGAAACATTTATGAAACATACATCACAACACAGCATGTAAGGTCCTCTTTACAACTTATCTAAGTGATAAGCTGAACTTTATGAGACTATGTGACTCTAAAACAAGTCAGTGCATGACTGAATACCACTCTGCAAAACTGTCATAACCAGTTATTTATTTTATTAAGAAACAAGTTTAATGATGAGATTTTATACAACTTTAATTCCAAATTTGACTGTGATAATCATGCATGTATTTTAGGCCTAAAGTACATAATAATTAAAATGTGAAAAACAACATTGTTTGCTATACTTCAATCAATTTGTAACATAAAAACTCCAAAAAGGCTTGTTTTTTATTTAGACTTGCCAATCCTTGTCTTGAATTAATGTGGTATCAAAAAGTTCCTTATGGTCTCTGTATGGTTCATAATGATGTTGGTAAGCTCTGCCTTCTTGTGAGAGGTCACAACTAAGTACCAAGTCAGTCTGGGAAGGGCATCCAACAAAGGCTGGTCTTAGTTCAGTATCCTTCATTATCCCAGGTCACCTCATAGTCTGGATACCGAGCCTTCAGTTTCTCAGTAGATACTGCATGGTTTGCTCTTCCAAATCCCTGTAATGAAAAGTAGCATATCAACATTTCATTATGGTTACAAAACAACCACTTATTTAAAGTCAAACAATCAATATATTTATGTTAACATTAGATAAAATAATATCATGTAAGGTGTTCACTTGTATTAAAAAAATCCATCTAAAATTATCAGCCAACTCTTTTTTTGCTTTCAAGCCTCTTTTACCTTACAGCTTTGGTTTTATGGCACAATAACTGTCTTCATAACCTCAGTGTTTATTCAGTAGGAGGCTGTTACCATAGAGTATCCGTAGACGTGGATCTTCTTGGCCTGGGCATCATGTCTAATCCTGCCTCCTCCGATACACTCACAGTCCAAGTGTCCACCCTTTTCCAGCTCCTCTGAGACCTTGTCATAGATATCAGCTGCAATAAAAAAGAATGATTTCATTTATTTAAATATACTTGATGAAAAATAGACTTGAGGTATGGTAGAAAGAATAGTTTGAACAGCAGATTTTGACTACAATAAGTACATTTGGTTGTACAAACTTTTATGTTTGAATTGCCAGCTGTACATTAAATGTGTTAATTCAAATGGTTGCTTGTTGTGTAGATGTGCTGCCTCCATCTGGTGTTTCTTTTAACCATATTGTGTACTTTAGATACCCACTTATATGTATAAATGAATATACTGATAATATAAACAGCTTTTAATCCCTACAGGTCTGAGCAGTTTGTTGTGAATATATATAAACCCAGTAATACACATGTCATCGTGCATTGTGTTGTCCATTTATTTACATTTTTAAACATATTTGTTTTCTCTGGTGTTATTTATTGAATTTAACTTGAGATCCCCTCCCCCCCTTCACAAAACTCAACATGTACTTAAAAGTCAGAATAGAGTGCTGGTATCTGTTTTTGCTGCTATAACTTAAAAATGTCTCACAGACTAACAAAAGACAAAAAAACTTAATTATTGTTTTAGAAAAGACGGCTTTGGTTCTGGGTCGAAGTAAGATCGTCAAGACATAACGCTTTTGGTGCATGTTCGACCAGTACTAGGGTTAGGTTACAGTAAGGTTGACGTACAAATCTCGCAAACATTTCACAAATTGTCTCTCTGGCACAGATAACATTAGTGACCTCATCTTATAACGGCATTGTTCCCATGTAAGATGATGTACAGAAGGAAGACAAGGTAATGATTGCTGAAACATTTAAACACGACTGGCAACCTATGTTCTCTTTTTGTTCTTTGCAACATTCTTTGTCAAAAAAAAAGCTTCACTGTACGTTTTCTTTGACATAAGCTTGTTTGGCTCAATGAGCGACAATTTGTGTTTACGGATAGAATAAGACATAACAGCTATTTTACAGTTGTGTATTTCAAAATGTATCAGAGGGGCCCCTCAATAATGCTGTGCCCCCACTGTGCTGAGACTTTAGCTCCGCCCCTGCTATAGCAGCTCCAACTCACTTTTAATACAGCAGCACTGCAATTCCATCTATCCTACCTTCGGGAAGGCTTTTGTCACAGAGTGGATAAGAGAGGTGTTCATTTGACTTCATGCTCAAATTGGAGGCTTTAGTTTATATTGAGATGTTTCTGAAAGGTTGACACTCCTCATTTATGTCATAAGAGTAAACTATAGCTACACCTATTAGCATATCATTACACAACTCAACAACAACACCACTCCAAAATTAATTTGAATGAACATAAAGTTAGAAAGTTTTCAACAAAAACTAAACAAAAGTACTTGCATGAAGGTGTGTTTTACTGCATGGCTGTTGTATTAAGCTGCACTATTGTCAGCTGGTGGGGACCCTTCAACCTATTATGTATCCTCATACAGGAGCTGGCTGACTCACCGTGGTACTCCGCCCAGCCGTATCCTCGGACTATATCTACCTCCGCGTCGTCTCCTTCCTCTCTGCTGTGAACTCGGATCAGGACGTATTTAAACACACCGGACGGGTCTATGTCTGCCCCCGGTATGTTTGCCATGAGAGCTGCAGCCTTGGTCTGAGTGCACATCTTCCCCCCTGTATGTGTGTCTGCACTCTGCAGCCGTACTAACACAAACACACTGCTCCTGTTTTATCCACACACTCCTGTCCGCTCCGGAAGACACACGGCGTTAATTATCTGAGCTAGACGTTAATGGAGCAACGTTTAATGACTACAACCATGTCTATGACTACAACAGTTAGCAGTAACTCAGCTGTCACGCTTCTTCCGCCATGCAGCAACAACAAAACTACTTCCGATTAGTCTTCAAAATAAAAGCGCAAATCGGTTCTCCACCATGCAAATAAAGTAAAGGACAATCAATAATGCTTCAATTCAATTCACAGTAATGTTTTACTGTGCTATGTTTTTTTTTAAATTTGTTTTATTAATTCAGATATTACGGATGGCATAAGTTACCATGGTTAAACATTTCGACCGGTATGGAGGCTCTCAGGAAGTGATAATAGAGGTCAGTGTCTCTGAAAAGATACAAATTACTGTTTATTAACACAAAAGTATGTTGACAGTACACATATTGAGTATGTAGTGCATAGTGAGCGATTTCAGCCAAAGCGTTAGTGTAATCTAGCAGTGAGGTTGTACATTAAAATCAACAATTTTTGTTATCTGGAAGGGACTTTGCCATTGGATTAATTTACAATAAGTAAAAATTACACATACTGCATGTGCATGTTAACTTGTTAGTGCTAATTAAAAAAATATTAGTTCCTTGAATTATTTCCAGCTTTTATTCTGAAGGCAAATAAATTAACGAGTGGCACACTTCCGTAAACAAAAGTATTTTGGTAGTTGTAGTCCAAAAGAGGTTAAAGAATGAGGGAAACTTTTTTTAGCTGCTCAAACACAATGGTCCTTGTACAAATGAAGAAAAATAACATCCAGTTGGTTGTGCGAAGTGAAAGATACAACATCAACACATATAAATCAGTGTAAAGTCATGCAAATATAAAAGCTAAATTAACAATGGTTCTGAATGAAGAATTTAATGTTATTAAGAACATTTGTTTAATCTACTGTCAAATTGATTTAATAGGTTGAAAGCAACTCATAGACTGCAGCAATTACCAAGATTTACTGATTTGTGTACAAACAAAAGCACATTATGGCATTAGATAAATACTCCATAATATACATAGAAATTCAACATGTACAGTAGAAGGAGCTTTAATGGATCTGAAACATTTTAGTGGAAGTTCTTGAAAAAGGTGCCTAGCCACTGCAAACAATATTGCCACAATTTTGCCTCAAATGGCAAATACAAATAACTTTAGAAGGGTGAAAGTTTTTATGTTTCGCCTCAGACTTTGTCATCTGATAAAGCTTTATTGCAGAGGGAGTGGTAATGATAAAAGCTAGTAAACTACACAAGTAATATTGTGTAATCCAAACAATACAGAAGTTGTAAAATACCTTTGACAATATAACACAGTACAACAGTACCACAAGCATCAGATTAGAAATGATCACTGAGCTGGGATTAAAAAAGGTGTTTAACATGTCACCTTCAACTAAAACATTATAAACTTCAAAAAAGTGGTTTTCATAGAACAAGTACACATGAAGGGTATTGTGTTCTTGGAAATGGTTTTTCATTCTTATGTTTCTCCTTCTGCCCTCACTTTCATTTAATCTTAGTGTGCTTGTCTATGTCTTATTCTGCTATTTTCTTGTTTCATAGTGCTGTATCACTAAGCCAAATCCCTATGTACATTGTACACAGTCTCTGAACATCTCGTAAAATCAATAATGTTAGCTAGATTTGTGATGGTTAAAGTAATTTACTACACTAAAACCTGCATTAATGTCATTAAAGTACACTTGTGTTTTGTCAGATTTGATGTGCGCTTTCTTCAGTAACTTAAAAAACCATTCCTCTCTCAACTCTCAACAGGGAATGTGATATAGCTTAATTTAACCACTTAAGGTTAACCATCTGTCATTCTACATTTTGTCATGGACGGCGAAAGCTGTATTCTATCAGATATCAACCCGCATAACGAAAGTACAAGTTAAGATCTCCATTACTGACTATTGACTTCAGGAAGAGTCATGGCTCAGTGTTTGCCTCAAAATCAGTCAAAATGACTTATTAACCCCCTCTGTGTGACACCAGGTTTAGTAATTACTCAAACTCTGCTGTAGAGTCTTCACAGACTAAAGTGAGAATAAAAAATGCTACTTGAAAAACCTCTTTGAATGCAAACATTTAGAAAATTGTGATAACTCAAGAATAAGAATTACATTCAGACCTCCCTTGTAGTGCTGATGGCACCAGGGAAATGCTATGTTTTTAAACCACTTGGGCAGTTAAACAGTGTTTCAGTCTAACACATTTTTCATTGTGTTGGCTCTGTACTCCTGCACATTGTATTTGAAATGAATAGACTATGAGGGTACTGCACTAAATTTTATGATGCAGAGACCCCCAATTTTAGGGTATTAGGGTAAGTAATTAGACAAGTTCTCATAAGTCTATGTAAAGTCATTGTATTTATATAATTGGTGTAAAATACTTTGAAATCCATGAACATACAGCACAGTGTCTTATAATCATTGTCCTGCTGAATTAACCTAAAATCATGGGACTTTATAAACAGAATCACGGCTCTTAAAATGTTCATCAATTATACTGTTGGCACCATAAATTTAAATTCAAAGCAGTTCTTCTACCTCATTGTCATATCTTTATTTCAAATCTAATGTGTTGTACTGCAGTGCCAAAACAAACAAAAATATGTCCAACTGTTTTCTGACTGCACTGTGCATTGTTGCAGTATCTAAATGGTATTTTCATTGACTCCCTTCTTCCTCACATCACGAGCTCGGAGTAAAAAAGACACTAGGACTGCGGCTAGGAGGAGGACAAAGAGGAAGATAAGCGTTCCCCATGCTCCCGGGGTCAGGGCCTTCCTCAGTCCCACTCTTTCTGCTGGCAGCAAGTTGCTCAAACTCAACATGTAGCCCAGAGCCCAACCCACCGAGGCATCCCCTGCCTCGAGGATCAATAACATAATATTGTTGCAAGTTAGTGGTGAATAAACATTGAGGATGTACTTTAATTTACCATGATGTTGACTTCTCACCTTCTTCCGGAATGAAATGCGTGGGAACGACGTCTCATCGAAGCTGTATCCTCTCACCATGAGAATCTTAACAAACACAGAGGAAGCACAGTAGTTCTGCAAACGAGACTTTTGCTCTGGAGCAAGAAGCAGCATCTGAAACAAGATCAAAGAATGAAATAAAATATTAGAGTACAATGGCTAAATAGAAATAAAAATAATACCCATCCACCCAAATGTACAGCATATGGAGTATTGAATGTGCCACCAGAATAATTATACATTTTTCAGACCTTGAAAAATGTATATGATATATAATATATAAAATATATCGTGCATAAAATAATAATTAAATGCCAATTAAAAATTCTGCTTCACTATTTTCCCTTTAATTTTAAATGTGACACACTGGCCACATGTTTTTAAATTAAAAACACGTGTCTTAAAATCATGAAAGTGAAAGTTAAAATGTTAAATTTAAAGATCCTCTCTGGACATGTTTTAAGACCTACTTGTAGTAATTACTTGTGTCTGATATGGATTTTCCACAAAAAAATTCTGTTAACTTATCTTCATTAATTAATTTTCAGTTGCAAAAGTTTACCTGCTGTGTGCACTACAATGATACTCTGTTCTACAGAGTTTCACTGACTCTGTCCTGTTCATCTGTGTTTTTTAACCTGGTTTGAGAAGCTGAATCTGGCCAATAAGAAAAAGCTTGGCCAGCAGAGGGAGCTTGAGCTCCTACCTTTAGGCTGTAGAGCCACAGTTCATGTTCAGAGCAGAAAAAAGGTATACAAAGATACACAGTCTCTTGTTTTCACAGCAATTAGTAGCCTGAATTTTTTCATGTGATCTCTGCACATAAGCACTTTATGTATTTTGCATTTGGTTGTTTTCTTTTGGAGTGATCTCGCATTTGTACTGATTACATTATTGCATTATGTAATTATGTGTGACCATTGTGTGGTTTTTTATGATGAATGTGCTCATTTATACATCTGGCTGCAACCAAAGTTCCTGTGGTGGGATGATACAGTTGACTTGACTTGCTGGACACATGATGTCTCCTACTTCAGTGTAGAGTGTATGTGCACTGGAGGTATAGGTACCACAAGAAGCATACTGTTAGGTGCAACAGCATTTTTATGTAGTACAGATGTTGCCCCATTGTGAGGCTGGAAGTGTACTTCATAAGTGTGCTGCTGCGGAAGGTATGCTGTAAACCTTCCCAGAGACTAATGAGGAAAAAAGAGCTGCAGTATCAAAATCTGGACATGTAAAAAAAAGTATAGGGGGGAAGTAGGGGGACTGAAATATAAGAGTTGAGTGATAATTATTAACCAATGAAAATGTATAATTGGTCAGGTGGCACACTCAAGACATACAAGAACTTCAAACACATGAAGACACAAGTGAGTTATTACGAATATGTTGAAAAGAACATAACTTGATCGAAACTCGTACTGCACAGTGCTTTGGCTGCCTCCTCCATTTGTGAGGGAGTGCTCACAGTGATGCCGGTGATACGCTGCAGGAAGGAGTGAATGTAGAAGAACGCAGAAAATGCCTGATAACACAGAGAGAAGATAAAACTAATTATTTATTAATTGGTAAGAAAGTGCAACTGTAAGCTTCACTAATACTGTATCTGTACCCTATGTGTACAGGCCGACCTTCAGTGTATAATGCTACCTTTGATCTTACCATGAAGCTACCGGTGACATTTGGCTGGAAGACCTCATCAAAAGAGCATTGGGAGTAGGGGCAGCTGTTGAAAGAAAAGATCTCGGACACATTGCCCACACAGTGTTCATAATGTCCGCTTCCTTGTACTGTCAATGAGGCCAGGGGGTTGTAGGGGCTGGGTTTGTACTTTACTGTACACGGAGAGTTGAATATACTGTCCATCTTCAAAGTTCTGTTGTGGCCTACAGGATAGCAGGGGTGAGTGACTGACTCCGAATAACCCTGAGACTGAGGGAGAGAGATTGAGATAGAGAGTCACAAATCCTGTAAATTACTATAACAATTACAATTACTAATGTGCAGATGTATAATTATGTACTTTGTATACATACAGTGTATCCAAACCTTTGACCATGATTGTATAATTTCTTCTTCTGACCAATATAGGCATGGCTGATTTTATGGGGCAATTTAATTGTAGTTTATTACAGATATATCTGCATGGTCGAATATCATGGCCTATAAGTAAGTTGCTGTTGCCATTACATACTTTTGTCCACCAGAGACCACTGGCGAGTTGAAATTGTAAATCACTTAGGGCTTCATAATTTCCCTATTTAAAAGTGACTTAATCATCAGAGGTTATAACCCACAAGTAATTAACATAAGTGTTAGTTTGTTATTGTTTTCTATCATCAGCTATTTGTTTGTGAGCTTTCTTTACGTAAGATTAAAAAATCAGCAGTACTGGTTCACTAACCAAGCTAACGTTACCTTTGAGTTTAGAACCTGTTCGTTAAAATTTTTTTATTCAATATTACTATTAATTGCAATATAATCTTAATAAGTGATATTTGATTATAGCCCCAGATATTTACTAATTGTGGGGTGGTCTGATCATAAACGTAGAAGCTAAAGCAGATGATTACTGGTGGTTGTTCTGATGCGAACATGAACATATGCAGTGTGAAACTGTACCCCTTCAAAAAAATGACATGGCATGACATCTCTCCTTATCAAAACATTTGTTTATACCATACTGTATGGGTATGTAATATATGTTATATCTGCCTGTATATTATCATCAAATCTTTTGAACTCTCAATTGTTGATATCGCCAAAGCCTATTTATTTTATGCATCACTCTTTAGCACATATGTTTAATGTGATTTGAATAGACATGCTGCCTCCTGGCTTAGTGTGCCTCGAGACATTGAAGATACTACCTTTAAGCCAGACAGTTAACGTAACATCTGGACCCTGACCACAGAAAACAAGTGTGGTCACTATCAACTGTATGCAGCACATAACTTGTTTTAACTGCCAGGATGTTGCACAGTCCACATGTCATATCCTTTTAGTAAGCTTTGACAAAATGTCTTGACAACAATCCTTTTTTTGGTATAACTGTTTCAACTGTTTCAAAGGATTCAGTGTCTCTCCTGTGTTTAACATACATCTGTCAAATAATAGGAGGGTTGATTTTGCTTTTAGTGAGTATGAAGATGGTATGTTATACAACCTTCACTATATGGGCCAGCAGTCTCTTGAGGGCCTGGTCCTGCCCGTAGCAGAGGAAGCTGTGTGTGTACAGAGAGTACTCTTGGCCATACAGACGCAGTTTTATCATGTCCTTCTCGTCCTCTACTTCCTCCTGGGTTGCAAAGGTTATTTGGGTGGACGCCCCGCCGAAATCAAGCGCTCCCACTGTGGGTCTGCCGGGGCTGAGCCAGCGCCCCACAAAATCATACTGGAAAGGAATAGGAAAAAACAGCAGAAAATTAGTTTCTTCGGGTTCCTTATCTAAAGAGCCATTTCCTACACATATTGTGTATTTCCACATGCTGCTTGGTGCTACACTGGACTCGAACCAGTGACCTTACAGTTACAGTCCACATGATGCCACATGTGACCTTTAACCACTTTCCACTGACATAGAAATGTAGTATTTAGGCAGTGTCTGACATATTTAAAAGTATAACAGTCTCAGTTGAGAATTTCACAAGTTTACTCAAATATCCAAACTTCCCCAGTCAACTCAGGGATTCATCCCCATGCTAGCAGGGTGATAATAGGCAGTCACATCTGACATCAGAGGAAATAGTGACATATGATCATTAGCGTTGAAGAAGCCACTAGGTGTCGTCAGTCACCCACTAAAAAAGGTTTAAAGAGACAAATATTTCAAGACAATCTTTGCAACATTAACCAAATCAAAAAACAAGGACATATTTTGAATTAATTTTAACATTACAGGAATAGAGTCTAGTGTAAGCTGCTTTTTGACACCATCCTGTCTCACACTACAACTGCAATCAAATTCAAATCCATTAGTTGCTACCAGATTTATAATTGGTTGCTGTGACATCAGTTGACTCCCTACTGTTAATTTAAATAGAAATACAGATTCCTAATGATTCAAACCTTCCCATACTTTGTACAAGCTTTGGTACCTTGATAAAGTTCTCTAAGAGATAGTTGACAGTGACCCAGCCATAAGCCCCCTCCTCTTGACCACTCAGTATGGTCGCATCCTGGTAGTTGAAAGGGTAGGACTGGATTTTACTGCCCACTTCCTGAAGAATATGAGCAGACTGCTCTGGATTGGACATACTGGTGGGGAGAAATAAGAGTAATATTTCATTAGACTGTTATATGTTTCAGTTGCAGTGGGTAATTTCTGGACATTCATTCAGAAGTTGTATAAATAAAATGCTATTAGATGGATGAAACGTTTTCATAAACCTGGCTTATATCTCAGTGTTTTATCCCCTAAGGCTTCAGGTTTTCAACCCTGACCTCAACAACAAACAATAACGGTTGAGATTACTTCCTTTGAAAGCTTTATAGAAATGCCACGGTCAAATCAGTCACACATGTTGGTCAGCAGAACCAGGTGCACCAATTTCACTCAGCCAACCAGACTCCAGACTTCAAAGGTGTGGACTCAAGTTACATTATTTGGACTTTAGTCAGACTCAAATTTGATGACTTTAGACTAGACATAATCAAAAAAAGACTTGCAACTTGACTTTAACACTAATGATTAGTGACTTTACTTAAATGCTTTATACCTTCCCCCAAGCTCAAAGATTAAAATGTATGTATGCCACTTCATTTCCCTTCATTTCCTGAATCAACTCATGTTAAATAGTAGTTACCTCAATGTAACTCCAGTTCTATGAGTACGTGCGGAGTCCTCTAATGGACGTCACTTTTGGTTTACACTTAAACCTCCGCCTTGGCACCTGAGAAAAGATCTCTGCACTCACTGCCCAATCAGGAGGCAGCTCCTTCATAACATCCTCCCACTTATCTCACTTTGAAACTCAGCAACAAATGACTGGGGCCAGATGGGAATTACATCCAGGTAACTACCATTTCTATTTCATACGTTCTCCACCCTTCAACACCCTTCATTATTGGTTATCACTGGAGGCGAAGGTCGTTAGGGATGAGTAGTACTCCCAACTGGGCCCGAACCTATGACGAGCCTTTTCATTCAAAACCCCACCAAAACTGCACACCACCTATTTACCTATCATCCTGCGCTGCTACCCAGAGGACAGCACAGAGCCTTCCAATTGTACATTGTGCGTCACCAAGTCGACAGCATGTCGCCCAGCTAGGTAGCTGTATGTAGAATTGGACATCACACCCTACCCATCTGGGCAGTACCGCTTGCCTCTCTTAAAACAGAAGAAGAGCAAGAAAGGCCAAGACAAACTTTGGAAATAAGGTCAAATCCAAGGCGGAGAAAATTGGTGTTGTTAATAATAATGTGTGCCCTCAAGTTTGTAGGTCAATTGCACCATCATGGATTATCCCAGAACCTCAAGCCAATTTCTATATACTGAATAATAACAAAAATAAATAAATCAGGAGACATAGTTATGTTAACTCTCATCTGCAACAAGAATTGAATTCATATTTACAGATTTATACAGAACAGCATAGTACATATTTCTGCGTAGCAAAAAATTCGACACACTGTAGTGCTGCTGCCCCCCAGCGGACGCAACCTAGTCGAAAGCACTGAGCCTTCCAATTGGACATTGTGCGCCACTAAGTCAACAGCGCTACCCAGCTAGAAAGCACTGTTCGCCTCTCTTAAAAAAGAAGTACAGTAGAGCAAGAAAAGCTCAAACAAAAATAAGGTAATGAGGTTGGAAATAAGGTCATATCTAAATACCACATCTTTCTACTTTGCAAAAAATTTGACACACTGTAGCACAGCTGAAGCACCAACTTACAATAGTTTGTCTATTGCATGTGTGCTGGAGGACAAGTACTTATCTATCTTAACAGAGATATTCCACAGACTCCCATGCAAAATATATACCCATGAATGTAAAATATGTAGTGCAAGATAAGTTATGCAAATTCAATGAGTCAAGTCAAACAGAGGGCATAAAAATAACAGTTAAATGTAAAAATAATGATAATTGAATGTAATGTGCAAAGAGAACAATTAAGGCCTTTGAAGGCTTATTTATTACTATGTAAACACATTATAATATTATTTGCAATGTCAAAAATACATACATTAAATATGTAATGATATGCAGTTTCAGGGCTGATAGTAATAATGACCAGTTAATTTTTCCACTGTCAATTGAATTGTAGTTAATGCCAAAAATGTGTGACATTTATCTTTATCTTTTTCCCTCAATAAGTGCTAACAGGCAACAGTGTAATTATTATGAATTCATCTATCTGCCTGTGGTATGATTATATATAGTGTTCATTCAAGGCCACAGAAGAACCATGGACAGTTATTGTTAGAAACGGTTTTGCATTATCTGATGTAATAATTGGTTGATGATACTATGGCGGAATGATAATAATCACATTTTTTCCTGAATAGGAGTATACCATATGATATAATAATATATAAATATTGTGGTAAAATGGTTTATTATACTATATAAAAGGAGTGAAGTAGAAAGAAGAGCAAAGTCACATGAAAACAAAACACACACAGACAGTAACAGTCTGGGCACACAGACAGAGAGACACACACTGACTCACTGCAGAAGCCTCATGCCAGCTGTGGCTCCCAGGTACACAGGTGTGACCTGATGTCTTTCTTTGGGGATGTCACTCACTGCCTGGTCCAGACATGCTTCTAAGCTCTTCCCTGCTGCTCCATGTTGGCCTGCATAGCTGGAGATCCCTCCGCCTGAGACAGTGACGAATAAGAAAAAAACCCCATCTGATTACATAATCGACTTGAAGAATCTTGTTCTGAATCTTTGAACCACCTGCATGATGATTCAAATCAATCTCACCCACTTCACTCAAAATTTGCCAGTTACATACTCATCAAAGGTTCAGGAGAACTTCTAAAATGTATCATGTCATGTGGATGTAATGTTTCTTTCTTCACTCAAACTGAAAATCAACTTTAAGCATGAGTTCTTCCTTACTGTTATCAAACGTCACTGATCATAGACCTAAAAAATAGGGAGGTAAACAAATGTTACGAATATTCTAGGAAACTTTAAATTGTTTGATTTATATTTAGATATGTGTAATTTTGCATTTCCAGACGTATCACAGGTCACTACTAATAGGACAAATTTACAATGAAGCATAACAAACATAGTAACAAAGTAAACACCCCATTAATGACTAAATGAAAGAAAACATATTTGTCCATCTTCCTTTTAAAGCATAAAAAGCCTTTGACAGAACGGGAGAAGCAACCCAATGAGCTCAACTCTGACTCATTCATGATTCATGATCGCTGGAAACAAAGATTTGCTTAAGGATTGAATCCATTCATAGGAAACAGGGGCACTATTTCAGGCCCCACCCACTCATAACAAATAACAAGACAATTACTGCATTCACGTGTCGCATTGGCCCATGTCCCAAGTGAGGAAGTCGTTCTTCTGACTGAGCTTTTAAGTTGTAATGTGGTAACATTATGGATGCTACAAAGAAGACTTTTTGCTGCACCAGTGCATTCCCTAAAACCAGTAAAATATGGCTTTACCTGACTTATTATTAGGGTTAATACTAATAAATAACTTTTCTAACTCATCTAAGTCACTCTAAAAGTTAAATCCTAATTCCATATTAAAAAATACAAATTACATGTGAGCAAAAAATATATGATATGTAACATTTATTTTCGTACAGCAACTTTCAGCAAGTTGTGTACCAAAATGTTCACAGACTTTCCAAGCTGTTTTTCCAACTTTTCCAATAAATGTATTTTAAAAAGTGATGTCACTTGAGTCAACTTGTCTGATTCCCTAAGCCCTCTCCATTGCCAGGATCAATGGAGGCTTGTTCTATTGACATAAGTTGGCAGGCAACCAGTGTTTCAATGTAGAGAACAGAGATTAAGTATAAACAAACAGCTGTAGCTACAAGTCATTCCCTTACAGTGTGTTGCTAACAGGGATTATGAAGAGCAATGAACAAACCAGAGTAGACTGAAGGACTTTTGCAGGTTTGTTTAAATGCTGTTTAATGTGCAGCAGCTGAGAAATTAATTAACTATCTATCCTGCTAACTGTGGTTGGTGCACTTTTCCCGAATGAATATTTGTTTGGCTTTTTCAACAAGTTAAGATGCAGACAAGACATGCGTTCATGTTTGTAGGTAAGATAAGGAGACTTTATCAAGAAATGTGGGTGGTTCAGCGTCTGAGGCTCTTATGTTGTGTATCAGGATGCTATCAGGCTCAGTGTGACAATCTGCTCTGCCTAAGATAGAACATCATGTGGTCGCTTTATTCAAGATTTAATTTGCTGTATTCAAATAAGATATCCAACTTATGTAAGAGAATAAAGGAACAGTATTTTATCAAAATGATGAACTTAAAATACAAATTTCTCATATTTCTCATCTATCGTAGCCTATCGTCAGCCAGAATCCATTTATAACTTTGGAACATACTGAGCATGATAATTGAAAGAGGAGAAACAGACAGGTAGTGTACTAAAATGTTATTTCAGGATATTCTGACTTTTTTCACTTTGAATTTGCTGTTGTTCAAACTGTTATGAATCTGAACTGACTAAAGCTGCCATCCCCTCAAAGCCATCTCTCAAATACACAATCAGGAATATCAGTAGTGAAGTGTTTGTGAAAAACACTTTCTTGGTGGAGAAACGTGCTAATACTCACCCTGCGCATGACATTCCCTGTGTTGGGTAACCACACCTGTGCCATTTTGCTTGTCTGCCAGCCACTTGTATATATACAAAGCTGTGTGTGAAGATCCAGCATCCAGGACAATCCCATACTACAGAGTGAGGAAAAAAAGCGAAGAGGGTTACAACAGAGAAAGCTGTACATAATTGTGATGACATTATGTGACCTGAATGCATCTGGAAGTCATTTGGCTGCAGACTTTACATTAACTAATAGCATGAATCTTCAAAGACAGCCTCCTGGGCCTTTTATTAAAGTATTTGTGGTGGAAAGACAATGCATTACACTTTTAGTCCATCTATAATCCTCACCTTTATAAAACAGGAAATGATTTCACTTTTATAAAATAAGACAAGATTATTTCTCTTTTTTTTTTTTGTGAAGAAATTCCAGTATTTTTTTGTGTACAAGAATGTCAGAGTTCAACTTACACTCCTCATCAAAATATGAAGTTTGGTCCAAGTAGACAAAACATTTTAACTTACAAATCATAATCATATTCATATTAGCCTTTTTAATGTTATTTATTGACATTAATGTTAGCTATGAAATAGAATGTATGAGTTACCAGTTGAAAATGTGTCTCCATGTGTTTTACAGGTATACTTATTATGAAGCAGCTCTTAATTTCCATCTTAATGACATTACTGAGTAAGGATTTAGCACTTTGATATACAGCTTTTGGTATAGTATAGAGAATTTAGTATAGAGTATACAGTATATAGTATAGTATATGCATGATTTACAAATTTCAATTGGGCTTCAAAAGTCTGCGGATTTGAAATAAGAAATCTAAAACTGAGTAGTATCCAAGTAAAGCTCTTGCTCCATTTCTTGCATCTATCTGTGCTTTTGATTATATAATATAAAATATAATTTTGCTGGTCAAACTAAGAAAATGTATTGAATGAACTGCACTGCAGGAGAGTTCACGGGGGATTGGTCAGTGTATTTAGGGCATAGCTCAGTTCAGTCTATGGAAACATTTTGGGTCTGAGACTAGTTAACTCTCCCAACTGTCAGACCCAGATGAAAGCAATGAAATCCTGGATTCTTGACATGATTGTCCCTCTGCTACTGATGCATCCCAGTAATCCTGAAAACCTACTTTTTACTTTTCAGTGTCAATTTAGGGCAATTACATGAAAGTATGATGAGCACTTTATGAATATAACAACAAACAAATAAGTGCATTCCTCAAAATGTCAAACTTTTCTTTTAAATTGCAAACTAATATTGATCTTAGCATACCATGTTAGCTTAATGGTAATCTTTCTTACTGTTACAAACTACATATTTGCTAAACTTTCCATGCTAAATGTTTGCATTATGGTATGCTTGAAATAGCCTACTGTTAAATCTAAGTACTGGAGCTGGCACAGTACTGTTTAGTGTCATCTCAGACAATTCTGGACATGCATGAAGGTATTTAACTCATAATCCGAGGGAATAGGTCCTTGCACATCCTTTTACACACGCATTTGCAAACACACTGCCGCTCAGATCAGTACAACAGGTGAACAGGAACGTCATGTGGAAGTTGGCAGCTTTACTTCTCATAATATTTTCTCATTACTGCTGTGCAGTCAGTTGTAAGGACTTTCTCTCCACTTGCCAAAAACACAGAGGAACTCAATGATCTGTTTGTCCTTTCATTTGATACACTATGGGAACTTTTGAAGTTGTCTCCCTGAAAATGTAAGAAAAACCCTTTTGTGTCCTTTTGTGTGACTGACCACAGTGTAACTGAGTGAAAGGGTGACTACATTATACTAAAAAAGGAACCATGGGATATTTAGCCAGGAGCACAAAAATGGGATGGTGCAGAGGCAACTGAAGCTGGAGTTGACCTTTGCAGTAATCCTGCTCTGAATGCTAAAGCAGTACTCCACTATAGTTTCAAAACAAGTCAATGGACAGAAATGCCCATATATGTAGTTGAGTTTTATGTTTTTTATGTTGCAATTTTAAATACATGGTTACAAATTATAAAATGACAAAACCTTCAAATTTCACTTGAAAAGTGCTGGATTTTTGTTAGATATGTGGCCCTTTATAATGAAACCTCTCCAGTGTAGTAGCATTAGCAATTTCCTAACAGCAGTGAACAACCTTTCAGTGCCTTAATCCTCAAGACAGCCAAGCTTCTTATTTATTTGTTTGTCTTTTCATTAAACCCTGATTTACATTCTGGATGTAGGGCAGTTTCTCCACGTGCCACTTTTTTCCCCCTTACAAGGCGACCACAGTTTTTCAGTATTTCAGCCATGGGTCACCTGAATGCATAGTATACAATATTTCACTAATACTGATGACAGTCTCGATATAGGTAAACAATGTTGTTCTCAGCTGTTCAGAGTGACTGATGAGTGACATTTAGCCATGACTAAAAGCCCAATATACAAATATTAAAATACAGAAACACGAAAGAATACGATTGGAATTTAATTTTTAAGTTGAAATAATTCAGTATAATGAAAATGCAACATCATTTTCATTACATAGACTATATAGCTGGCCTTTTTTAATACTTTCAAGTTTGCTTTTTAATTTATTGGTACCCAGTAAGCACTTGGTAATTTTCTTGGTCAAAATAGGTGAGTGGTTAAAACTAGCCCAACTTTATTTCAGCTGCATTTAAATGACTATATTTAAATATGAAAGAGGCCCTAACTATAGGCATATAGTAATGAACTTCACATTTATTAAATGTTCTCTTTTTAGGTGATCATTTGACCTGCAAATCACCAAAATGAAAGTAAAAGTAAAACATAAAAATACATTTTATATATAATACATATACTGCACATGTATAGCAAAAAGAATTTCAATTAGAGTATAATACGTATTTTGTTTAATATTCTTTTGCTCCCATACTTTCAAACTGATCCCGGGGCTATTAAACTAACCCATCATTTCTGAGGAGAGCAAAGGATGTTGTGAATTTTTTTATTTTAACCTATATTTATTCAACTAAGAGTCATTTGGAGGATGCAGGATGCCCTGATCGCTTTCACACAGCTACACACATTTACACCTGGAGCAGCTCCACTGGAGCAGTTGGGGTTCAGCGCCTTGCTCAAGGGCACCTTGGTGGTGGTAATGCAGATTGATCCAACAACCCTCTGGTCACAACAAAAACTTTATATACAAAATTAGCCCCATTTGAATGTCTAGCGGTCTTTTGACCTACAAATCGACAAATCATTATCCATTGTGAAAGTAAAAATAAATATTAAAAAACTTTTAATATATATTTAATAAATAATGTCCACAGACATAGCAAATAAAGTTTAGAGCATATTATGTCTTTTATTTGATATTGTCACTCTTTAACTTCCATACCTTGGAGCCTTTTTAACACATTTGTAAAGGTGGCCAAGGATGTAGTTGTGAACTTGAACTAAGTAAACAACATGTAGGTAATGATGGCAGAGAATCCTCCAGTGTCACACATTTTTGTGTAGCCTAACACCTTTCTGCTCCCTGCGCACCCTGCACAGCAGTGCTTTGGTTACACATCCCCACAACTTAACGCGCTGACAGACACGGAGCTAAAAATACCCAGCGGGACAGTCCTTACCATGAACCCAGGCGCCTCCTTGATGTCCTCGGTGGGGACGGTGAGGAGCAGGATCGCAACAAGTCCAAACACCAGCAGCGCGATGGGGACGACAGGATGAACGGAGCGCTGAGCCATGAAGTGAAAGTGAGAAGTGTTGCTCTTCTCTGCGCCTGCTGGAAATTTGAGCGTCGTTAAATACCAATGGCCAAGTGGGAGAAGCTGCTGGTGGCTTCCCGCTGCCGGCCCGCTCGTGGTTCACGCTTCACCTGCTCCCTGCCTCCTGTTTTACGTTTCACTTTAGATAGACATGTCTGACCTGAATTAATGCTCCAAGTGCTGTTAAGTCCTCCTCCATGTGTTTGCAACCTTCTCCTCCGTCAGGGATGAAAACAGCTCCAAGGCTACTGGTGCCATGGAGAGAAAAATGTTTTTATTATGTGCCCGAGCTGGTCAGAGGAGAACGCTGCTGCTCATTCACATTCAGCAGTTAGTCAGGGAGGAGCTATGTGTAGTCTGTGCCTAATCATGTCCTTGTTAATTTAAAGGAGAGAAAAAAAATCTGATGATTCATAATTATTCAGTCATTGTTGGAGGACAATAGATGGCCTAAAGTGGCAGGAGTCCAGATTGTAGGCAATTTGACTGAGGAGCTGCAAAGCTGGTTGTTGTCTTTTTTGGAGGGGGGGTTTAGGAGGGGGGTATTTGCATGTGAATGGATGCAACTCAAAACCTGACTTGCAAATTGAACCCTCATTTGAATGTAAAGTGCAGCATGGACATGAAGTTTTCAGCAGAGGAGGCCTATACTTTCTTTGTACATCTACTTTTAAAAAGTATTTTTTATGCTGAATCCAGCTCTGACAGCATCTAAATTTAGCTGGATAATGAGGTATTTTGAAGGAGCGTCTGGGTTAAGCACATGAGTTTTCCTAATGCTGTCACCCCAAGCATGAATTTGAATTTATATATCCCTTGCAATATGCTTGAACTTGCATTTTAACTGAAAATGTACAACATACTGCAGCTGCCGGCATCCCATCCTAGTTTAACAGGATCATCTGGAAGACTGTAAATGCCAAAAGTAATTGCAGTGGTGTGAAAGTGCCTCTAACCCAGAAGCTGAACCTCAGAAGAGGGTTTTTTTCCCCTGACCTTTCGTCGTAATAGCACAGACTGAATCAACCAACATTTTAATTCACAAACACGGTGATAAAGCAGCTGGCAATTATAATGGATCCATCTTTGTAAGGTCGACACTGACATCAGAGTAGAGATGAAAAAATAAACACACAATATTCAGAATAAAAAAGTAAACCTGTGATAAGTGAAAAAGCTTTTTCTCAAGGTTTCAACCACATTACACTGTCATCATTGTTGTGTGGCGTTTGCTTGGTTGTCATGAAGCTACATGTTCAAAGTTAGGGCTTGAGTGAGCTGAGATTCTTTAGTTGTTTTTTAAATTCAATTTTTAAGAACAACTTCATGGATTAAAAAAATCTCACAACTACAGTTCCTTGACAGCTGAGCACACTCTATCTGCTGATAAAGGCTGTGTGATAGGGTTAAAAGCTTAAGCAAAAGCTAGTAAGTGAGATTGTGTTGTCAAACTACAGTTCAAAAGTCCAGAATGACTTTTCAAGCTACTTCTCTGAGATTAGTTCTTTCTATGAGTCAAAGTACTGTGCTGCCTCCACCAAATCCACACTAAACGTCATGTGGGAACACGTTTCTAGTTTTCTAGTTCGTCTCTCTTGCCTCACAGGTGTGTATGAGAAAGCAAAGAACATGTTTGACATCTTGTGGTCATTTTCAGACCCTGCAGCGGTTGTCAAAATGTGCTAATTATCATTTGTCTGTAGCACACACTTAAGCAGAGCAAACATAGTCTAAATGCATTTTTAAAAGTACATAAGAGGAAACATTTGAGGCATAAATTCCTCCACAGGCTTTTCTCAGGCCCGTGTTTTCTCCTATTGTTTTTGTCTTGTATACAAATGATTGCACACACAACCATGGTACAGTAACTGACATGTTTTGACATTTGCTGGTGAGTCAGTCATTGTCACACCTTTACATGACAATGCATGCATGGATATGGACCATTCGTTGATGGTATTGTGTCAGCTTCAGCAGCTTCAGGATATTTACAATAAAAACTTTAATTAAGGCTCAGCTGTTATGATCATTCACTTGGTTGAGTACAGCAAATTTAGGTGAAAGGGCCCTCAAAACATGGACAATTCTTAATATAAAATCTAAATTGCTCATGAGGAAAAATCCTGCAGTATGTATTGGAAATAAGGACAATTACTCAGTTTGTACAGTACATCAAACTTCAGGTTGAAATGACTGTGTTTTTCTAGCAGGCCTGCATATAAAATAAGATTGTATTCCACAGGAACAGTCAGCACTCAGAACCACATCAATCCCTCTAACAAAGTGTGACAGAGTGTCCGCTTTGATCAAGCCGTGGGGTCAATGTACCCGAACAAATGCCTCACCTGAAATCATCCTGCGTTAATTAATGACACACAAGATATGTCATTAACTACAGAGACAGCTGTGATCACATGAATGATGGCACTCCCAATTTAATTAAAGATTACACTGACTGTGACTGTGTTGGTACATTCCACTGAGGTACCCAGAATAATGTGGGTATTATTTCAGCTGCAGTAAGTCATATTATCAACAACGTGTGAGAGTCGTATAAAAGAAAGTTTCCAGTGAGCCTAAAGACATGCATGTCAGATAGTACCCCTTATTTTGCCTCCAGATATAACATGACATTTTGACAGTCGCAGCGAGAAACCCCTTGATTTTAGCACACTTGTCAGTTTGTTTTTAAATAACATGGTACAATGTGTGGAAGAGACATATATACATATAAACTGACAGATCATTTAACAAGGCTACATTCTAGTTTTGAGATATTTCAGTTTTGTTATAGTGGACAAAATAGCTGGGAACAGAGGAAACATGCATTTTGTCAGTTTTAAGGCTGGAACATAAGGAATATAATTGTAATTTCAACTGTAATGAAACCTGGTCTTTAATTGTTTAATTGTATTTTTACATTTTTTAATGGGTCTTGTTTTTTAAGCACTTTTTGTATCACTAGGGGATACAAGACTCCAAAACACCACCGCTATGACATACTATCAGCTATAAATTGGTTAGCATGTGGATAAAAAGTTATACCTTCACCAGACTCAGAGCAGCATCATCATCACATCTGGTGTAATGAGTGTTAGCCCAATGGTTATACTTATTTTAGCTCTGGTTTGGTCTCCATGAACTCCTGAGAAAAACATCAGGCTCTTTCGCTACCTTGCTGGGCTGGTCACACTCAGCCTGTCTGAGCCTGTTTTGTGGAGATTGCTGCTTTCATTTTCATATGAGTGGTTATTATGAGAAATATACAGTAGAGTCAACCATACAGTCTGATAGCCAGAACAATTAGTTATTACAGCGACCTAAAGCTGTGAAGACCTGCTGCACAGTTTGTAATAATGGCAACACTTGCAACACTACAACACTGAACATTTGAGTTTTAGTTTTATCTGTGTGCAAACCAAAGTGCTATACCAATAACATTTTTATCTGTTTGTCTTTCTGTTATAAAAAAGTCTTTCAAGCCCAAGCGTGACGGACGGGACAACAGGCGCGATTGTTGAAAATCTCCAGCATGCAGCATGCTTGAGTACCGGACCACTGCACATCAGTGAGTGTTGGAAAATGCCAGCCTTTGCCAACATCAGACAACCACTGGAGCTGCTTAGGTTTGCTGCCAAATATGACGCGACTCTTATTCTGATAATCCTTCACTGTACCCGTTAGACAAATCTGATACAGGGTATATGATGGTATCACATATATTTTAAATCTTGTTGCAAGACATGTTTTTTTTTTTCTCTGAGGCCTCTTATTGATGCTTTGAGTTTGTCTTTGATTAATATATTGATGCAAAGGTATGATTTTCTTTTTATCTTCCTTTTCTTTTGTTCTTTTTTGGTACAGTGTGAACATATAGGGTTTCATTTGTAGATATGACACACTTAGAAACTCTTAATATAGCAGCTTAAGTGCTATATTATAAAAACTGACTCAGTCCTACTGTGCAGGGTTTAAAATAATGAGTTTTTAACCAATGAGTCGATGAATCCATTAGTGGATTGAGACAAAAATAATTGCCAACAATCATATTATCATTTAAGCCAAGTAAAAATGCCATCATTGTAAATGGAATATCTTTGAATTTTGTCCACAGGAGAATGTGATGGTCATTTTTCTGCATTTTCTGACATTTTATAGATTATTTTTTCACTATTTATTGATTCACTGGAAATAATAGCTGAGAGATTAATCAATAATGTAATTGTTAGATGCAGGACTAAAATAATCAAAGCAGAAGAGAGGTTGGACTTGGCAGTATGTAAGTATATTTTATTTACAGTTGTATAAACAAGATAATTCAATGCGAGATCTTTACTGGAAAAGGTAAGAAAAACAAGTGATTCCTCCTTTTAAGGGGTTTTGTGTGTGCTGTCATGTCTGTGTGTGTGTGTGTGTGTGTGTGTGTGTTGATGCATGCTTGTGTATCACAACTGTTGTGTGTGTGTGTGTGTCTGTGTGTGTGTGTGTGTGTGTGTCTGTGTGTGTGTGTGTGTGTGTGTGTGTGTGTGTGTGTGTGTGTGTGTGTGTGTGTGTGTGTGTGTGTGTGTAACCTATAATATAAGACATTCTCAGCTGCAGTCATAATACAAGCGCAGTACAATCTCCTCAACCCTCATCTACACTGAACCAGACTCTATTTACATTTCATTCAACTTAAATGCGTCTGTACTGTACACGGTAAACAACACGCATCCAAGAAAATAAAACAAAAAAACAAAAGCACTGATAGTAACACGTAAGCATGCATAGGCCAGAATGAGAATGTGATCAGAGGCAAAGTATTGGTTCAAGTTTAGAAACCAAATTCTGTTTTAGCACATTTAGCGTGATTGTGTAAAAGTGTTGTTATGTCACTTATAAAGACTTTGTAGATACTACTGTTTTTAAGATTTGTGAAATTAAAAGAAGTGGAGAAGTTAACATGTCTGACTGATGTTATAGAGAGTTTTTTGTCATCAGTTTGGGAGACCCCTCAGCTTAAAGTGCTTTGCAGTGTCAGCCGGACACCAGAAAGAATGTGATAGTCTTTCAACGAGCAGCAGTGGTTTCTCAGCTCCAGAAAATGGGAAACGGCCTGTTTTTGCATCTAACCAAGACCTGCACACAAGCTCGCAAGCCTAACAACGCTTTCTATTCACTCGGGTTCCTTCGTGTAAAAGTTCTCCGTGGGGGGAGGTTTTGCGCGAAAGATCGAGTGCTGGTTGGATGAAAAACCTGGCCCTTTGATGCAACCCCGTCGAGACTGGAAGTGAGAAAGTCCGCTGCGGCAGGAGAGAGGAAGAGTAAGATAGTGGGGGTCCCCAAATGCAACATGGCTTACGGCTGACAGCGTCTCAAACATGTGGAGACATAAAAAACAGCAGCCTTACTTGAAGGTTTCATCAGATTGCAACTTAATGTGTCAATGTGTTCACCTTCTTATCTCTCACTATAAACAGTAGCAAAGTTGAACTGATTTTCTTTTTTTTTTTTTAAAACCAACAACAACAAAAAAAGAAAAAAAAACATGGGTCTGGCTTTTTTTTGGTAAAAAATTAAAGGGGACATTTTTTTGACAACTGCTGTCTGGAATATAACCTTTAAAATATCAATGATCTATTTCATGATCAATATCATTAAGATACATAAAGCTCTTATTCATATACAAGCATACACATGCTTCCATTATCTTCAATGGTAAACAAGATTAGTCATCTTCTCTCTTTGTTAGTGCCATTATTAGTGACTCTCAATCAAAGAAATATCTAAAAACTTTGAAAGTGTAGATAAAAACACAAGAAGTCCCTATTAAAAATACTTGTTATCCATCGAAGCTTACAGTACTTATCGTATTGCTGTATATGTTAAGAAATACTAAATATTACTATTGTATCTAGGCCCTAATTGGAAGTGATATGTTGAGTACAGTACTTGCACCAAAACTGGTTTATTTAAACTTAACCAAACTAAGCTGGTCAGGAAACTGGAAATAACATCAAACATTAAGTAAATTTCTGTGAGTAAAAGGACGAAAACAAGGTTAAATAAGTCAGCTAATAATATACAGAAGGAAAACAGTTGTATATGTGAGTTGGATTGATTCTTCTGTGCATGCTCAGGGACCCTACAAACATCTAACGCCAGGTAATCCCAGCTTTGAAAAAAGGTGCAAGTTCAGTGTTTTTTCAGCCACTTGTTCGATTGGCAGTTTCCTCGAGAGCTGCGTCGGCAGGCGGTGTGAAAATGAAAGCTCCGGCTTCAACGGGCGAAGGGAACCAACCGCTTCCCCTTCCTACTTCCTCGTCACGTTTCCTCTCTCCTCGTGGGGGGAGCGAACGTCTGCGTCTCCCTCTCTCTTTTTACACCACAGTGCTGACAGACGGGTCAGACAAGTTGAGTTGGCCCGTGATGTCAGTGGGTGGGTACTGCTGCAGAGGTGAAGAGAAATGGCGGGGGAAAGGAGTCAAAAAAAAAAAAGGAGACACTATGAGAGGGTGTCATCTCTCGAGGAAAAGCAGCATTTGGAAGCTTTGTTGCGACTTAAATCTATACATTCATTTTTATTTTTATTTCCGAGAACACCTGCGCTTCATTTCTGTGGAAATGTAGAAGCAGGAGGGTTCTCTAACCCCTCTCAGGCAGACCTCAGGTTGTTCCGATTGCTATTTTGTATCTTTTAAAGTTTGGATTTTTGTAAAGAAGTTTGGTTTATGCCTGAGGTGGGCTAATCGGGGACAGACGTAAGGTCGTGAGAGTCTAGACAACAGCAAAATTTGAATCAGACGTCATTTCTTTTTTTTCGGTCCTTACAACATGACTGGGTGATAATTTTCCTGCCACGGGTAAAATGGACAGCTCATTTTTTTTCCCGCAGTCATTTGTACGCATGCAGACATCTCTAAATTTAGCAGCTCGGGGAGGAGATGATGAATTTCAGCCCTGATTTCAAAGTGCTGTTGTGTGTGACTCTTACATCCAGCCCCCGTCTTCACTGTGCTTCTTTTTGAAAGCATAGTGCGTTGAATTAGAGGCGTCTACAGTGCTGAAGAGAGGGGAAAAACTAAAAAATCCAGATTTCATGCAGGTGCTTAGTTTTCTATGGCGATGGTCATTTTGCTTTCGACTGAGTCTTTTTGAGTCTTGTGTGGTCTGAAAGCAGTAAGCCATGTTTTTTTCACAATGCTGAGGCTGCTTTTTATACTAATGAGCAAAAAATACAGAAACCGTATAAAACAATCACTCATTAAGTATTGTGAATACAGTCAATTACATCATAAATATAGATTGCGACATGCAGTTTTCTGTTCATGTTTTAAAACACAGGGGTATTCGATGGAGTACTTAACTCATCTGCATTATATAGTCTTTATACTAGGACTAATTTCCAAAATGCCAATCAAAATCCTGACTCACAGCACTGAGTTAGAACCAGCTTCATAACACCTAATGTGCAAGACATTTAATACATTATAGATAAAGGTTGTGCATTAATGAATGGCAGAGCCAAAACAGGGAGAGAGTCTTGCCTCAGCGTACCTGTCTCGCTTTATTGGTACTTTTTTTTCCCATTAAGCAAGACATTACAATTTCAGTTCCTCTCATTTTAAGCTGCTTAGAGCCAAATACATTCAAGCATATGAGCTTCAGAAGCTATTATGATGCAACTAACATGCTGACAGATGGGGCGACATCCAGCCTGAATAATAAAAAGGTCTCATTTTTCTAGATAAGCTGGAGTCAGAGTGGATGTCGCTCATCTCCTTGACCCGTGAGTTGCATCATCCGATGGCTTACAGCCCCCATATAGGTCTCCTCATGTCTTGTACCTTGAGGGCCTGCTACAGTAACAGCGCACCCCTACTGGGGTCAAGTGGACCAGCAAAAGAGAGACACTTTTCACTGACATCACAACCACAGTTAATGGTTTTAAGGCTACTTATTCAATACAGCTACGGTGAGTCATTGTAACATATACATATATATATATATATATATATATATATATATTATATATATATATATATATATATATATATATGAGCACAACTACAAAGATTATTTCTACTTGTTCTACTGTTACTACATCTATGATCTATGACAGTTACAGTAAATCGGCATGCTTGCAGAGGGAGAGAGGAGCAGTGTGGCATGTGGGTGAGGGACACTGACACTCAAGTCCATTGATATCCATTAATATAAAAGAAGAACATTTATATAAAATCAAAATAATGGGTCAAAGACTGAGGATGGTAAATCTTTCAATTGAAGCATCTTTGTTTTGATTA